>NC_134878.1:48219968-48234968 GCF_041734735.1 Babylonia areolata
GGGGGGGGGAAGAAGTGGAGTGGAGTGGGGGACAGTATTTTGGAAAAAGGTTGGGAGAGCTGAGTGCAGGGAATTGACAAAGCGACCGACTGATGGAGATCGTTCCAGGTGTAGGACCTACACGTAGGATCCACTGAGAGGCAGAGAAAGAGCAGCGGTGTGTTTCAGTGATTGGGCCATCGCAGAAACAGAGCGGATCTGAAGCTGATCATAGACAAAAAAAAAAAGAAAAAAAAAGAAACCCCCCCCCCCCCTCCCCCCCCCCCCCACACACACACCCGTTCCCAAAAAGGGCCACAACAATAAAGAGTTGAAAGGGAATCATGGCGTCTTGTTCGTGGAAATGGAGACGGAAATGACTGGAAAAAAAGAAGGCATTTACCATGCGCGGGTGTGCACAAGCACGTTTCATCTCACTATAGAATGATGTCTGAGGAAAGGTGTTGCGGCAAGCAAACGATACATTAAATTCAACTACAAACCCCGCCAGATAATTAACCAAACAACTTAGGTATATACCAACAACTAACCCAACATATATGGTGCAGAATTAAACCAAACCAAACCACTTCAACCAGTTTACCGAGCCACTAGCCAACCAACTAAACCAACAAACATGGTTCAGTGAGGTCAGAAGAGGTCAAACGAAAAGAAGACTGAAGACTTAACCCATAGGAACCAAGAAGAACCTGAAAGGCATCAACTCCGACGAAAGAGCAGAAGAGAGAGAGAGAGAGAGAGAGAGAGAGAGAGAGAGAACAAAGGCGAATACTTGCAAACACTGACAATAAGCATCTCTCAATCACAAAACAACAAACAACAAAGACAGATTGAATTCATCTCCGATGAACAAAACTTAGACGTCTGATCCATTTTAGAACATACAAAAAGAAAAGAAACCCCATTGAAGGGATCTTCTTCTTCTTCTTCTTCTGTGTTCGTGAGCTGCAACTCCCACGTTCACTCGTATGTACACGAGTGGGATTTTACGTGTATGACCGTTTTTACCCCGCCATGTAGGCAGCCATACTCCGCTTTCGTGGGGATTTAAGGGATCAAATCAGCTGACAACCAATGTAAACCAACCCACCAACAGACCCAGCAACTGCACAACCAAGTCACCAGTCAAACAGCCATCAAACCAACGAATCCAGCAAACAAATAGCTCAAGCAATCATTCAACCATTTGCACAAACAACCGGATGGTTCGAATTGTGTACTTTTGTTTCACAAAGAGTAACCGTACTTGCTGTTCCTTGTTTAATATTTCTCAGTTCTCTCCGCCTCACTCACTAGTCATGTTCCCAATCACCAAATTAAACTGAGTGACTTACTATAAAACCAGTCTCGTCCATCTATCCCATGTCATTATTTATCCCACCCCGGCACCCACTGAGGCAAACATTTTTACACATAACAAACCGGCAATATCATTACATGCTTTATTAAATGTGAACAATCTTTATTGACAAAAATTATTATGAATGCGATATCTAATGAGGCTATCAATCTAAGGAACATACAAGTAACACACACACACGTACACACACATTGATTTACCAGTGATCCTTGCGATCTGTCCACGCAGAATTCTGCCAGCATGGCCGGCCACGTGAGCGCCCAGACTGTGGCCAATCAAATGAAAGCGGCGAAGCGACACCCCTTTCTGTTGGCCAATCAGCCTGACGAGGCGGGCAAGCTCCGCCCCCACCACGCGGGTATTGGCCACTGCCTGGGCGTATGGGAAGCCGGCTCCTGCCCCCCAGCTCACAGTGATGACGTTGACGTTTTCCTGGAGACAGAATAATCAGATTTCGGTTTTCTTGGAGGTGTCAGGGCGTGCAGACAGATCCATACACGCTACACCACATCTACTGTATTAGAAAGAAAAAAGAAACAGAACAAAAAACAAAACTAAGGGGGCTTAGTAGGTGGTGTCCTAAGTACGTTAAAACAGAACAGGCACCACTGAACACCACCGAAGTGACTCTGCAACAGTGCAGGGTCTCCTCTGGTGTGTGGCCTCCTGGCGACCTAACATCGATGGTTCCCTGTGGACTGCCGACGCTGGAACTGCGACGGACGAACCCGGGTGTGGCCGTGTATGGGGGAATCTAAATGAGCGGCGTGGGAGTAATGCCACTGAAACGGTGCAGATGATGGGGCAGCAAAAAAAACAATAAAAAAACAAAACAAAAAAAAAAAAAAAACAAAAAAACCCCTCAAAACTCAAAAAAAACAAATAGACGATGACCTTCGCGTAAACCCAAACCTCTGATCGGGCCCTGTGTGAAATAAATAAGTAAATAAAATAAAATAAATGTGACCAAGCGCGCTATGCTTGCTCCAACACTATTCACGCACAAGCCACAGCAGACGACAGTTTTCCCTCATAACCCGCCACAGAATGTGTGACGTCACTCTGCTTACATCATTTTGTCCTGGCCAGACCACCTGCTGACTGCTCGACCAGTGTCGCGTCGCGATACGTCATTGGCTGAGAGCAAACTTGTGTTTCTGTTCCACAGTATTTAATTAATAGCTCTTTTGTCAGATCAGTAAACTACTAGTATTATATACTGGCAGAATCGTCTTAATTCCATCTTTAAATCTATTCCATTTATGTTTACCTACGTGAAACTGATTTAACGCAGTTTGTAATTTTCAGCGACGAGCTCGTTAAAACTGACCCTGTTCAGGTGACTTAAATTAAGATTATAAATTCATCTTAAATAATCAACACTTCATTTTACACTCATTATAAAGTAGGCGTTCAGCTCTTTCTTTTGCAACTTATCCGATGCAAATCGGTTCAGGAATCATTCAGAAATCTGTTACTGAACACCTTGTAACAAGCACAGTTCTCATCAGATTTCTCTTGGATTAATTGTTTCAATCACTTTAACTGAACCATTCAAATGTATTAGGAATGTCATTTGATGTCAGTGTTTGGTCTTCACACATTTGCATTATGTTGTTGCGTATCCCAAACCCGAGTGAATAGTCTTTCCATGTGATATGTATACATGCGCTTTATTATTCACTTGTGCAGACATGTTGTGCTAATGACATTTGTTTGTGTCATTCCAGGCACTGTCTTCTCTTAGACTAGTTCTCTTCTAGTCTTCTTCTCTTTTTATCTTCTCTTCTCTTCTATTCTTTTCTCTTAGGTTTTCTTCTCATCTAATATTGTAAATAAAACAATAGAAAAACCCATTTGTGACTGGCCTCTATATGTTCCTGGCCTGTGCGTGGGATCTTGTCTATCCTTTCATTCAATCAATCATTTAGTTAAGTCTTTTGTGCCGTACCCTTCAGTAACCACTCGGAGCACGGCTACAAAAGTGGCGTCGCCGACAGGATTTTGATCCTTTAGAATATTCTTACGACAGGATAAAGATCCATTATAAAATAGTCCAATTATTCCCTTTAAGGTTTCAATTATTTTATCCAAATTCAATCCATCCCAAAACCACAGCCCTTGACCACCAAGTGTACCTTGTTACAACTTGGTGCTGTGAGCAAGGATGTGCTAGTTCTCTATATCTCTTAATAAATCAAAGCTCATAGCCAAGCAATCTCTATTACATACTTGGCACTGTGAGCTAGGATCGTACAGGGACAAGAGGTTGTACTAACAGTCACATAGGGATAGTTAGACATAGGAGAAGAGAGAAGACAGTGCAGCAGGTACATCAAGTCCACGAGAAGAGTCGTCGCCCCATCAAGATGGCTTCATCCGACTTCCTGCCCAAACTCCCGACACTATCCGGAGAGGAAACCGGCAGTGAAGTCGACGACTTCGTCCAGGAGGCCAGACTGATTCTCCAGCTACAGCCCCTGGATGATGCGACAGCCTCTCTCTGGCTGATCTCAGCCCTTGCCGGCAGAGCTCGCCAGCAGATCGTCAGGCTGCCAGCGACTGACGTGGACACCCCAGCCAAGATCCTTGCGGTTCTTGATGAGAACTGGGGAGATCAGCGAGATGCCACAGAGCTTGCCACCACCTTCTTCAACAGGCAGCAGCAGCCCAAGGAGACGGTGACCGACTACGCATCACATCTTCGGTACCTATGGACCAAGGTCAACAGGGCTGAAGATGGGATCATACAAGTGCCAGCAACCATCCTCCGCGACGCCTTCGCCAGAGGTCTCCAGCCAGCTGCACTCAGGCGCAATGTCAGGCGCTACATCCGTGACCACCCTGACACCACCTTCGAGGCAGCAAAGAAGGAGGCCCTGCGATGGCTGAGGGAGGACAACCACACCTACAACACCTGCCCCGGCGTAGACAACACCACTGTTGTCCGCCTGGAAGCCCAGCTGGCCACACTTGCAGCTGAGAACACCAGCCTGCGACGTCAGCTGCAGTCCCCCAAGCCAGAACACCGCCCACATCCTCAACGCTGTGCTGCTGACCGTACCCCACACCCTCCACGCTGTGTCTGGTGTGAGAGGCCCGGTCACACCGAGCACCAGTGTCGCCACAAGCGACGCTACCAGGCCAGGCGACAGAATGCTGACCACCAGCCTGCAGTTCCAGCCCACAACCAGTGTGTCGCTCCTACACACACTGAGCAACCTGGACCAACACCAACTCCAGCTCCAAACCAGAGACGCAGGAGACGCAGACGACGGAGGCACCACAGCATCACACCTGATGCTGTCGTCCCGCACTTGTCCCCACCTGTCATCAGCCCCGCACCGCAGAGGTCCAGCCAACAACCACCCTCTGTCACGCCTACAGACCCGGTCTCACTGCACCACCAGGGCGACAAAGTGACTGACACTGACACTGACAGTGACAGTGGTATGTGGCTGACCAGGCCCATGCCAAGACCCAGGACACCAACCCAGCGAGTTGCACCAGAGCCGCCTCCACTACCACCAGATCCTGCACCGAGACGGTCTATACGACTGGCAACCATGACTCCACTAACAGTGTTTTGAGACTGGTCTTTTGCAGCAGAGACAGTCATGATGCCAATACTCATGCTTGTTTATGTTTTTTATTCTCACTAAGCTGAGGCAATGCTGATTTTGTTTTTCATATCATTCCTGTTCATGTTGTAATTTTGTTTTCATTTCAAATATTTCTGCATAATTCATGTTTTATGGGTTTTTTTTATTCTTCTTGCTTAGTTAACCTGTGATCTAGCTTGTCACAAGGTCTTAGCAATGCAAAGTATGTCTATGAACATGCCCACATAATTCATGTTTATAATCTATGCTTTTATACATGTATGCCTGTTTATATGCGCGTCTGACAGTGATATGATAGATAGACTGATAGGCACATAAATGAATGCTTTCCATCTTCATAGTGTATTTACCAAATTGGGACCCCTTCTCTATAGCAAACTCTTCAAAGTTAAGTTAGGATGCATTCGACTAAGTCCAAACTCTTAACTTAACCTGGCTAAAGCCACTTTGAATATAGAAGTAGGGTGTTGTTCCTAAGAAGGTTGCCGTCATTTCACATTCACTTAGCTATCAGTTATCAGCAAAATTATCTCCCTTACCTGCCCAATAATTCTTGTTTGATGCTCAGCTAAGTCTGCTCACAAGAATTACTTTTAATTAACCATCGCGGACGATGGTTTTCAAAAGATGGGGGGAGGTGTGACCAAGCGCGCTATGCTTGCTCCAACACTATTCACGCACAAGCCACAGCAGACGACAGTTTTCCCTCATAACCCTGCCACAGAATGTGTGACGTCACTCTGCTTACATCATTTTGTCCTGGCCAGACCACCTGCTGACTGCTCGACCAGTGTCGCGTCGCGATACGTCATTGGCTGAGAGCAAACTTGTGTTTCTGTTCCACAGTATTTAATTAATAGCTCTTTTGTCAGATCAGTAAACTACTAGTATTATATACTGGCAGAATCGTCTTAATTCCATCTTTAAATCTATTCCATTTATGTTTACCTACGTGAAACTGATTTAACGCAGTTTGTAATTTTCAGCGACGAGCTCGTTAAAACTGACCCTGTTCAGGTGACTTAAATTAAGATTATAAATTCATCTTAAATAATCAACACTTCATTTTACACTCATTATAAAGTAGGCGTTCAGCTCTTTCTTTTGCAACTTATCCGATGCAAATCGGTTCAGGAATCATTCAGAAATCTGTTACTGAACACCTTGTAACAAGCACAGTTCTCATCAGATTTCTTCAGATTAGTGACGATCTGGTTTGCAGCCCACGTGATTGTCTTTGTAGTTCGCCTAATTTGTATAAATTGGCTGAGCGGGTGATGAGTGGTCACTTCCACACCCGAGCCAGCCGCGGCCAGCACCTGCTCTCTTTGTCTCTTGCTGTGTCGCGGGCAGTGTGTCGTGTGTGTCCCCACAACAGCTGACACCTCGCTACGTATCGCTGTAAGTACTAGTGTGTAGAATGTGTTGATTTGTAAATTGTATTATTCGACACAGTACTTGTGTTCATATGAGTATGTTCAGTTATTGCTTTGTTCAGTTAATGCTTTGTTCAGTTATTGCTTTGACATGTTAGTCACAGCTCGGCTATGATTGATCTAGAAAATTGCCATGTCGTCATATGCTCGTAGCGGTGTTCCATTTGATTCTTAACGTCACAGTCAGTGACGTCTCTGGACACTAGTGTTTGTTCCAGAATGTTCTAGTGAGTGCGTAAAGTTCATTCACCACTTAATGGTTAAACCATGATGGTGCTTCACTTACTATCTGGTCTATCAGTTTGCCAGTATTATGTCTGAGCCACTGATTCTCTATCTTGTTTATTATTCATGTATTATTTTACATGCTGATATCAATTGTACTGCTACAGTGTGCTCAGTACTCTAAGAGGTGTGTAGTATTCTGCTGTTGTGATTACAAGATAGTGTTGGATTAATTGTTTCAATCACTTTAACTGAGCCATTCAAATGTATTAGGAATGTCATTTGATGTCAGTGTTTGGTCTTCACACATTTGCATTATGTTGTTGCGTATCCCAAGGGTCCGTCCTAGGTCCTGTTCTTTTCGTGCTGTATGCGGCTCCTGTGTCGGATGTCATCAGTCATCATGCGATGTCGCATGAGAGCTTTGCTGATGACACACAACTTTATCAGTCGGCTTCCATAGCTGAATTTGATGCACTGGTGACTCAAACACAGGAGTGCATTGCTGGCCTAAAGGACTGGATGACTCTCAACAAGCTGCAATTAAATGATGATAAGACTGAATTGATGATAACCTGTCCAAAGAAGTTTCGTCAACATCCTTCCTTTCCTGACTCTGTTCTGATCAATAGCACACCTGTTTCACTTTCTCCCTCTGTTCGCAGTCTTGGTGTAATCCTGGACCAGTCTCTTTCCTTCCAACAGCACATTTCGAATATCTGTAAAGTTGCCTATTTGGAACTGCGTAGAATCAGCTCTATCCGCCACTATCTCTCAACCGATGCAACCAAGACACTTGTATGCTCTCTGGTTCTCTCAAAATTGGATTACTGCAACTCTCTTTTGGCCGGCCTTCCCAAATACCTGTTAGACAGACTCCAACGAATTCAGAATAACGCTGCCAGACTCATTTGCAGAGCTTCTAAATTTGACCATGTTTCTCCTCTCCTTCAGTCTCTCCACTGGTTGCCTGTTTCTGATCGAATAGACTATAAGCTATCCACTCTGACCTTTTCTGCAGTCAACGGATCTGGCCCCAAGTATCTTTCTGAACTCATCCATATCTATACCCCGTCTCGCCAGCTCCGTTCTTCCTCTGATACTCGACTTCTCAGGATACCTCACGTCAGAAGTAAGACCTATGGACACAGATCGTTTTCTTTTCAATCGCCAAAGACGTGGAACAAGCTCCCTGATAACCTCCGTCATTCTGATTCCCTCGCATCTTTTAAATCTCGTCTCAAAACTCACCTTTTCCCTCAGCAATAAGTTCAATTGTGGCAGGTCCACAACTACATGCATGTATATGAATGTGTATTGTGTGCGCGTGTGTTTATGTAAGTTTGTGCCTGCCTATGTGTGCGTATTTGTTAGGGTAGCTGTTAGATACACATGTATGTTAAAATGTATGTATGCAGTGTGTGTGTGTGTGCGTGCGTGCGTGCGTGTGTGTGTGCGCGTGCGTGCGTGCGTGTGTGTGTGTGTGTGTGTGGTCACATTTTGGTGTGCGCATGTAACATAGATATAATGTTTTATGTTATCAAAAGCGTTTTTGTAAAGCACCTAGAGCAGATTTCTGGATAGTGTGCTATATAAGTATCCATTATTATTATTATTATTATTATTATTATTATTATCCCAAACCCGAGTGAATAGTCTTTCCATGTGATATGTATACATGCGCTTTATTATTCACTTGTGCAGACATGTTGTGCTAATGACATTTGTTTGTGTCATTCCAGGCACTGTCTTCTCTTAGACTAGTTCTCTTCTAGTCTTCTTCTCTTTTTATCTTCTCTTCTCTTCTATTCTCTTCTCTTTGGTTTTCTTCTCATCTAATATTGTAAATAAAACAATAGAAAAACCCATTTGTGACTGGCCTCTATATGTTCCTGGCCTGTGTGTGGGATCTTGTCTATCCTTTCATTCAATCAATCATTTAGTTAAGTCTTTTGTGCCGTACCCTTCAGTAACCACTCGGAGCACGGCTACATAAAAATTAAGAGAAAGAGTCTCGGCTTTATCCTGGTGGGCAGCCTGTGCAAATGACCCCGAGTTTGTGAGGCGCTTAGACCTGGTCTCGAACCGAGGACAGGCGCAGTATAAGTATCCATATCAAATAGAATCAAATCAAAGAGTGGAGTGGTGATCAGTCTCCGAAAAGAAGACGGAACGAGAACAACTTCAGACCAGGAGTAAGCAGAAGTAATGAATGTCTTCTTTCAGAGCGTGTTCACAGGGGAAGGAGGACAGCTGCCAGACCTACCAAAGTATGAATACCATACGGAGTTGAAAGACTGAAATTCCCATCGACAAAGTCGAAAAAAACACTCTCAGAACTGCAAACCAGGAAAGCATCAGGACCTGATGGATTGTGTCTAATAGTTCTCTCGAATACATCTGACGTTCTGGCACTGCCAGTGGCAATATAGTTCAGGAAGTCACTGAATAAAGGGAAGATCTGAGAATATTGGCGCCAGGCTCAGCTTATACCCACTTTCAAGAAAGGCAGTAAACTTTCCGCGACCAACTACAGACCAGTAAGTGAGACTTGCATCCTGTGTAAGGTGATGGAGTCGTTTGTCCGAGAACAGATTATCGGCCATATGCAGGAGAACGATCATTTCAGCAAAGAACAGCATGGGTTTATACATGGCAGTTTATGTACAACGCAACTGCTGGACGTGATGGGTATTTGAACAAAGATCTTGGATAATGGGGGTTCAGTAGGCATCATCTATGATGGATTTCCAAAGAACTTTCCACAGTGTGTCCCATCGGAGAGTTCTCCTGAAAACAGAAACATATGGGATCACGGGATAAAGTACTGCTCTGGGTCCAGGATTACCTTACAGATCAACAGCAAAGCGTTATCATCAATGGAGCTGAACAAAAAGTAATGCATTCCAAAGGGGGGAAAGCTCAGATACAAAAAAATGATAACTTACAGTCTGACCTGTAAATCCAATCTTACTATGTCAGTGAGGTGACAGCCTAGCATGCTCGTCCACTGGCAGCCAAAGGAGTTTTAAAGGTGGAGAGTTTTGTCAGTCTGATGTCCTGACTTGTAGTTTTCGAGTCCTCTTAGAATGTACATGCATGCGCAAGATCAAACACACACGTTAAGGATCCCGTGATTGTCCCTTCTCAGAGCTGATTGGGTGGTGGAAACATGAATATCAGTATGCCTCAGCTACAACAAGAATCGTAACGCCAGGTTGATATTGGTCATTTGACTTGAAGAGGAAAACGACGCCATCTCACACACCAAATGCTATCATTGAAACCACCTCATCCTTCACCACACGCGCCACCACCACCACTACCTCATCCACTCCAAAGGTTAAAGATCCCATAACCTTTCAACGGCCATGGAGGCGCTGAATTCATATCTGACACTGTCCAGCGTTTGGCACAGGGAGGCGGGGCCCGATCCTCTCCTTCCACTGTTTTGATCTTCATCAACAGAAGTCAGGTACCTACCTATTCACACCTGGGTGGAGTGAGGGAAATCGGCGTGGAGCGCCTTTGCCAAGGACATAACACCATGCCAAAACGGGGCATGGAACCCTGATCACTGGCGGACACTGGATCAGAAGTCTAAAGCCTGATTCTGCCACAGTGCCTCTGAGTCCTCATTCATTGTATAATGTAATGCATGATAGTCAGTCGTGTCCGACTGTGACCATCAGAACAGCAGAAGAGGCAACTGTTATCCCAACCATCTGAGCTAGAATTTGATTATAGTGGGAATTGTCTTGCCCAAGTTACATCCCCACTCTCTGGGCCAAGAGGGTTTTAGGACAGTCGGTGTTGGGATGGTTCCCCAAGGCAAACTAGCCCCAGAGACTGCAGCACTGAGAGCCAGTGCAATCTTGCCTCCTAGCCTGAGAGTCATAGTCCTTCACAAAAGACTAAGCTGCAAATGACTTCCTATTGTAATGGAGAAACCATTGATCATACAGCTCCCAATTTGCTGTTGGGCCAACTTAAGCTTATGACAACCTGTGATTTAAGCTGAGCGTTGGGCCTTATCCATTGCTGTCGATGTCACACAAACCATCACACATACCACCACCTCTGACCACACCATGACCATCACCACCACCACCACCATACTGCTACATCAACGTGACCAATTCTGCATGACACAAGAGCTGACAATCAACGAAACTGACGTGTTCCAGCAGCGAGTGGGTCATCTCCAGGACCCAGGGGCTGCGGTCGTTCTGCAGGAAGCCGTGGATCAGGACCTTGACCGGCAGCTGACGGCTGAAGGCCGGCCCTCCCACGTCCACCTGGCCTCCACTGGTCCTGGCGCTGTGAGACAGGGTGGACAGACAGACACACAGTGAAAAGAAAGAAAGGGGTATGGGTATAGAAAAGGGAGACAGGTAGACAGACAAACAGATAGGTCATGGCGCTGCCAGACTGACGAGGTGGACAGACATACACCCAACACAGAAGGAAAGGGTGTGGGAGTAGAAATGGGAGATAGATAGAGTGGTTTATAGATAGATAGATAGATAGATAGATAGATAGATAGATAGATACATAGATATATAAGCACATACGTAGAAATATAGATCAGTAGAGAGAGACAGACAGACAGACAGACAGACATGTAGTCAGATAGACAGACAGATAGATAGATAGATAAGCAGATAAGTAGATAGATCAAGCGAGAGACAGAGAGACAGACAGACAGAGGAAGAGGCAGAGACAGAGTGATGGAGAAAACGGTAAGGACATAAAAAAAGAAACAAAAAAGGAAGAAGAAGATGAGAGAGACAGAGACAGAGTCAGAGAGACAGAGAGAGACACAGAGAGAGAGAGAGAGAGACAGAGACAGGCAGACAGACAGACATAGACAGACAAAGAGTTCTAGAGAAAACGGAAATGGCATTAAGAAAGAAATAGAAAGGGAGAAAGAAAAAAAGGGCGTATCAATAACAAAGACACAGTCATGGGAGGTCCATTTAGGTGTTGCCATGATTTCTTCCAAACGTTGTTGTTGTTGTTGGGTTTTTTTGTGTTTTTTTTGGTCTTCATCGCAAGCATGTGGTGTCATTCTGTTTTACATTTAGCCAGGTTGTTCCACTGGTTAGCCAGTTAGGCGAGGTAAATCGGTTTTTTTTTTCTTTCTATCGCATGTTGTGAATAAACAAAATATAGAATTAAACACAAGGCGACGGGCGCCGAGCGGTTAAAGCGTTGGACTTTCAATCTGAGGGTCCCGGGTTCGAATCACGGGTAACGGCGCCTGGTGGGTAAAGGGTGGAGATTTTTACGATCTCCCAGGTCAACATAATTATGTGCAAACCTGCTAGTGCCTGAACCCCCTTCGTGTGTATACGCAAGCAGAAGATCGAATACTCACGTTAAAGATCCTGTAACCCATGTCAGCGTTCGGTGGGTTATGGAAACAAGAACATACCAAGCATGCACACCCCCGAAAACGGAGTATGGCTGCCTACATGGCGGGGTAAAAACGGTCATACATGCAAAAGCCCACTCGTGTAATATACGAGTGAACGTGGGCTCAAGTTGCAGCCCACGGACGAAGAAGAAGAAGAAGAAGAACGCAAGTGAAAAGAATGAAAGAAAGAAACAAACAAACAAAAAAGAGCTACCTAGCTAGTCAACTGATCAGCTCACCTAAGCGGCTGCCCATTGTGAGGGTTGGCCCGAGTGAAGAGATGAAAGGTGGTGTCCACAAAGTCGGGGTTCTGCGGAAGCTCATAGGTATTGTTGAAGGGAAAATCCCGTGTGAAGCAGCCCAGACCTTCGTAGAACACTCCGCGACAGTCGCCGTTCACGTTCACAGCAACTTCACCTTGACTTAGTGCTGCACAGAGATACCAACTGTCTCAGAAGTAGTGGTGAGTAAGAGTTGAATCTGAGACCTTAGTATGATAGTCGTGTCCGACGAAGACCAGTAGAACAGCAGAGGAAGCAACTGCTGTCCCAACTGTCTGGGTTTGAATTTGAGTATGGTGAAGAATGCCAGTTTTACCCAGGTTTCTTCCCCTCTCTTTCTCGGGCAAGTCGGTTTTAGGACAGTCGACGTTGGGATGGTCCCCTAAGGCCAACTAACCCCCAAGACTGCAGCACTGACTTGAGAGTTAGTGCAGTAGAGTACTGTCCTTCACAAAAGACTGAGCTGTGAATGAATTCCCAATACAGTTGAGAAAGCATTGAGTCAAACCTCTCGCTTTGGTGTTGGCCCAGCTGTGAGTTTATGTCAGTCTCTGATATTAGCCGCGCGAGCCGAGGAAAGTAAACCAAAAACCCAGGCGTTGGTTTCACGTTAATTACCTACTGGCTGACTTGGCTGACGGTTAAGTTATACAGGGCGTAGGTTCAGTTCGGTGAGTTGCTTTCTTTGGGTGGAGGACTGAATTGGGTCATAAGTACAGGATCAGTGTATATATGTATATATATATATGAAGTGATGTGAGCTCGTGTGTGTGTGTGTGTGTGTGTGTAAGGTGGCAGAATGGTCATGACCCATAATACAGTGTCCGTGAGGGTCTGGGTTCGATTCCCACTCAAGGTCTCGCCGTTTCTCCCACGGCGTTTGACTGGAAAATCAAAATGAGAGTCGACTGAATCATTCGGATCAGATGCCTAACGGAAGTCCCGGTGTACTGATGCAGCACTCACTCAGCGCACTGACAAGATTCTTTGGCAACGTAAATATTGACTTTTGGGAAAATTCTGAAAAAGAAAACCACGTGACTCTGTTAAGAACACAAATTGTATGTGCATGCACTCAAGGCTTGAATACACGCGTTGGGTTATGCTGCTGGTCAGCGTGAAATGGATTCCTTGAGAGAACTGAAACACTCTCTCTCTCTCTCTCCCTCTCTCTCTCTCTCTCTCTCTCTCTCTCTCTCTCTGTGTGTGTGTGTGTGTGTGTGTGTGTGTGTGTGACAGTGCGTGAGAGTGCCGGTGACCGCGGGCACTCGGAGAAAGACAGACACACAGAGAGACAGAAGGGAGGGGGGTGATATATGTGTGCATTTTACAATCAACTACATCAACACTAGCAGCAACAACACCAATGATAAAAATAATAATAATAATAATAGCAACAGGAAGAATAAAGATAGTTGTCATCACCATCAACACCTTCATCAAGTTGTTAATCAGAATGATCCAGTCTCAGAGCAAACTTTACTGATGCTCCATCCGCTCCCTCCTCCCTTCAGTTCCGTCCCCTCCAATCTTTCACCACAAACCTGGATGTCCGTCTGTGGTCATAAATTACAACAGTACATCTGATGATTATACATGGTGATGATGATGATGGTATTTATATAGCGCTCAGTGAATCTTGTGCAGAGACAAATCTAAGCGCTTTCACACCACCCATCAGTTCACACGCATGCATAACTCTAAAACTGAAGAAACCGAAGACAAGGAAGAGGTAGGGGAGGGAGGCTATCTTGTGAAGAGGTGGGTTTTAAGGCCAGACTTGAAATACACAAACAACAACAATTGAACAACAGCAAAAACCTATGCAAACAGAACACGGGTACTGACAGAGTGGGGGGGGGGGGGGGAGGCTTGGAGGATGGGGGGGGGGGGGGGGGGGGGGGGGGGGGCGGGAGACAAAGACTCAGGGACAGAAGCAGAGACAAATCAAGACAAGACAAGACAAAACAAAACAAGACAAGACAAAACAAGACAAGACAAGACAAATTCTTTTTTTATTTAATTTTTTTTTCTTTTTCAAGGGCAATAGATAAGCAACGTACATGGTTCTTTTTTTCCCCTTCCTTTATCTAAACATCCAGAGACAGAAAGACAGACGGTCAGCAGACAGACAGACGGAGTAGAGAACAAGGTAAGCTAAAAAAAAAAAAAAAAAAAAAAAAAAAATCTTACTTGTGGAAAACGCGGACAGGACAACAAACACAGCGAGGAAAGCCGCTCCCATGGCAGTCGATGTGAACATTTCTGCGAGTACCTCACAGTCTGCCCTTTGGCCCTCACTGCACACAGACCACACAGCCCTCCCCCTCCTCCTATCCACCCCACCCACACCCTCCTGTTGTCAATTTACCCCCCGGACAGTTTCCGCAACGTTTCCTCGACGATTTTTCTACCCCTTCCTTCCCCTTGACTTGTTTAACACATTTACATCACTTCCTCTAGCCAAGGAACCAAACCGACTTGGCCGATTCTGGAGTTTACCTGCTTGCAGCACTGGAGTGACAGAGTCTTGATCGTATGGTTTTTGGTAATTTTCCCTCCCCCCCCACCCCGCAAGAATTGATTGACGCATACCGCATACCGTCTACAGTGTTAAAGAAAGATGCTGTTCGGAGGCAAAGAAACGTGTGGATTT
>NC_134878.1:48242468-48261457 GCF_041734735.1 Babylonia areolata
TGAACATAAGATATTGGGGGTTAATCCGGCCGGCGCTCATTGTTTTGCGTTGTTTTAGCAGTTTTGTTTTCCAAGGTATATTTAAATGCGACGGTCGGGGTCTTTATATATTGTTTTGGCGTTGTGGCAGATTAAGTGTTTGGGGGTGTTTTTTTTAGAGAGTTCCATGTATTATTTTTGCGGGGGAAAATTTGTTAGGAACTGGGGAAAGATAGTCTATACAGGACATAAATATTTCGGGATTGCTGGTTATTGTAGATTAATAATAATTATAATGATGATAAATGATAGGGAATCGATAATGATGAAGGAGAGTGTGTTTATAGGTGACAGTTGTTTAGTATTAATGGACAGGTGTACTTGTAGTTGGGATGAGTATGTTCAGTGAATATAGTTTTGGTTTAATGAAGGAATGTTCGCAATAATGTTAAAGACTGAAATATGTCATTACGTTCTTTTCCCGTAACTGTGTGAATACTCTCTCTCTCTCTCTCTCCCTCTCTCTCTCTCGCTCGCTCGCTTTCTCTTGTTCACTCTCTCTCTCTCTGTGCCTCCGTCTGCCTTTCACGCTCTCTGCCCGTCTGTCTGTCTGCTCTCGCTCTCTCTCTCTCGCTGCCTCTGCCTCTGTCACTCACGCTCTGTCTGCCTGTCTGCACTCGCTCTCTCTCTCTCTCTCTCTCTCTCTCTCTCTCTCTCTTTCTCTCTCTCCCTCATAATTGTTTCGTTATATATGATATACCCATGTATTCATGTTAGATGTGAATGTCTGTTTATTTTTCTTGCTCATGTGTATACACACTTCAAGCCAAGTTTATATTTTGCTACCAATTGTTTGAGGTTCGGACAGTGGTCAGTTATCCAAATTGTGATTGACTGTAAAAGCGAGTTAATGAGCGTTGTCGGTTGAGCACGTGGGAATCAGGTGACCCAATGATGTTGGATGAATGAGGTCCACATAATTGGAAGATGATGTTCCGACTTGGTCGGCATAGGGTTAAACTGGATGGTGTTTACCTTATTCATGGAGTGATTGTCTCATCACTTAATTAGTTCTTGTTTTGGGTGGGTTGTCTTCGCTGATGACCCGTTGCGCAAAACCCAAGGTGGAGAGCTAATAATGCTATATGAGTTGATTGAACTGAAGGTTCTACGTACTATAGCGCATTCCCTTATCACGTGTCTCATGAATGATATGCTCTTGTATGAAGTTTGGGTTGGGGTACCCAGCCCCATGGAATTGTTAATTCCAGTTTCTGTGTGTTGTTCCTCCATCTGGATGGGGAAACGTATGATATATGTTGATATTATTGTGTGTAACTGTAAGTCTGGAAATGAATGTACAATGCATTGTTCTTATGTTGGTTTGCATTGATGTTTCCAGGCCACGGTTGCTAGAGCCCTTTTTTCCTTTTTTTGTTTTCCTTTTCTTTCTTTGAGTTAGTTTTTTTCTTTAGCTAGTCAATTATTACAACTTTTCCACCTTTTAGTCTTAAAAGAGTGTTGAAACAAAATTAAAGTGAACAAGAAACATCTTTGGGCCTGACTGTGTTTTCTTTATTATAGTGAATCCTAATCTGTCTTTTCCCCGAACCCGACTCCCTTTGTGTTGGGTAAAGATCATTGGCTTATTCTTTACGATAGAAGCAAGGGGAGGTTTACATTTTGGCGCCCAATAGGGGACTAGCAGATTAGGCCAAGGGAAAAATAGAAAAACAAAGAAATAAGAAGAACTTTTAACAAAGGGCTCTAGCAACCTGAAATCATGGCTTCCGAAGAGGACGCCAGACAGCTGAGTGGGGAGGGCCCAACGTCGGACACGCCTGGCACATCCGATGACGTGGCTACCCTGCGGGACCAGCTGCAACAGCTTGAGCTGCGTCATCGGCTCGCTGTGGCTGATCTGGAGGACCGGTTGAGGCGGGCCCAGCACGACCAGATCACAGTCATCGCACAGCCGCCACCCATGGCCCCAAAAGTCAAGATCTTCACCGGCCGGCCCCCAACAACCCCTCAGGAGACCACCTTCACTGAGTGGTACCCGCTCGTACGGGCGGCCCTGGATGACGAGACAGTCGGGAACAAGGCAGCGTTTGTCAAACGACACCTTCGGGGTCCCGCGCTCCAACACGTCAGCAGTCTCCGGACCGATGACGCCCACCACATGCTGGAGCAGCTGGACGGTTTATTTGGGACACTGAAGCCCCCAGACGATGTTTTTATAGACATCTGCCAGGCACGGCCGAAGCCTGGGCAGAAACTAGCCGACTACCTTCTCGACGTCTACGAAAAAATGAAGGACCTGCAGGCAACGGCTCAGTATTCAGATGAGACCTTCAACATGAGACTTTATTTAGCTTTTTCAAAGAGCTGCTCGGGGCTGATCGCCCTGGAACTCAGAAGCAAGTTCGGCGTACCGGGAGAAGGGGCGCCCACATTCGCTGACCTATTCAAGGCTACGAGGAAAATAGAGGGCCTTGCTCAGTCAGAGCGGAGGACGGGTCGGCAGCCCGAGGTCGTCGCCCATGTCACCCAGACGGCCACGCCAGCGATGGGAGACAACCACCCACCGCCACTTCCCAGACGAGCACGAGGTCCCTGTTACAAGTGTGGGCTGGAAGGCCACTACTACCGGGACTGTCGGAACCCGCCCAATCCTCGCCTGGTCGCAGAAGAGGACAGGAGGAGGCGTCGCCGCAACAACGAGTGGCGCCGACGGAAGGGACTCCCCGAGGTCCCTTTAAACTAAAAGGGGCCAAGGCTGACGGGGAAGCCAAGGCCCGGAATGACCAAGCCCCAACACCAAAGGCAGACTGGGTGGAGCGAGCGGTGGAGGTCCTGGACAACGACCTCCTCAAGCTACAGCCGGTGAGACTGGCAGCCAATGCCGTGGTGAAGCTCTCACCGGGGCAGACCTGCGAGCTGCGGGGACACCTTTCCAGGACACCGCCAGCACCCATCCAAGTTCTGCCAAGGGGCAAGGACTGGCTACCCCCGCACGTAGAGGTGTGCTCAGCAGGAATGGAGACGGACACGCGGGTCAAGGTGGTAGTAAGGAATGTGTCGGCCCAACAAATAGTAACTTTGTCGTCAAGGGATGTTTTAGCCGAGATTCAGTGCAACATGGTAGGAAGCAAAGTAGACACACAGCCAAGTTTAGAGGCACTGGTAGGACCTTGTTGTGAGGCCCCCATTAGAGTGAATGGAGTTAGTGCTAAGGCTTTAGTGGACAGTGGGTCCCAAGTGACCATAGTTTCAGAGTCGTTCTTTAGGACTTATTTACCAACAGTAGAGTTAGAACAGCTTGACTTCGATCTTAACATCAAAGGTGCTGGAGGTCAGGAGGTCCCATACTTAGGGTGTGCTAGGGTAACCGTAGAACTACCGGAAGAGATAGGTGGAATTTCTAGGGTTGTAGACACTGTAGCATTAGTGGGGCCAGACACGTCCTTCTCCACCCGTGTGCCTGTCGTCCTCGGCACCAATGCCATCAGGTGTTTCGCAAAAGATTACAACACCTCCACGTCTGGCAAGCGGTCTTCCCCTCGTAACATCCGTTGTGAGGTAGCCTTCGCCTACAGTGAGGCTGCTGGTGACAAGGACGGGCGTCTCGCTCCCGTCAGACTGGTAGGGCGACCCATCTCCATACCACCACATTCGGCAGTGGACCTTCGAGGGATGACACGACCAGGCCTGGTCACCACCACGGATGCTGTCTTGGTCCAGGAGCCCACTGTCGACGCCCTACCAGATGGCCTCTCAGTCCTGGCGTCAAAGGCACCAACATCCGCCTTACCCAGAGTGAAAGTGACTGTGGTGAACAACACTGACAGTCCGATCTGCGTCAAACGGAAGCAGGTCATTGCCGACGTGTTCTGCATCCGTGCAGAGTACGCTGTGACGCAGATTATCCAGCAGATATCAGAGGACTGTAGGTCTATGAATAATGTTGCCTCTTCTTTTTCAGTGACTGACCCTGACAATGTTAGTGGTAGTTGTAGTTTAAGGTCTAAATTTAAGTTTGGTGATGATGTTGATCCAGAATGGAAAGTTTCTTTCACAGAAAAACTAGTTAGTTTCTCAGATGTTTTTACTCAGGCCGAATTTGATATAGGTAAAACTGATGTGTTGCATGACATAGAATTGACCCCTGGTCCTGCCATACGTGCACGCCCCAGACCAATCCCTCCCCAAGATCTAGAGGATGTTAGACGCCATATACAGGAGCTGTTAGATGCCAGTATTATAAAGCCCTCATCTTCCCCTTTTGCAAGTCCTATAGTTTTAGTTAGAAAGAAAACAGGGCAGCTTAGGCTATGTGTAGACTACAGGGCTGTTAATGCCAGGACCATCAGGGATAGCTACACAGTACCTAAGATTGAGGATTTGCTTAGGACACTGACAGGATCGCAGTACTTCAGTTCTATGGACCTGTCAAAAGCTTACTATCAGGTACCATTGACAGATAGGGCTAAGAAAATTTCAGCTTTCATCACTCCTCTAGGGCTCTTTGAGTTTGAAAGGCTTAGTTTTGGAATGGTAAATGCCCCCAGTACCTTTCAGCGACTGATGGAGAAGTGTTTCCATGACATGAATCTGTCAGAGCTCATCGTGTTCCTGGACGACGTCCTGGTGCATGGGGAGACGTTACAGGAACTCGAGGAGCGTTCTCTGAGGGTACTGGAGAGGCTCCGGAAGTATCATCTCAAGCTAGATCCTGAAAAATGTATCTTTGGGGTAAGGGAGGTCAAGCACTTGGGATTCCTTATCTCTGGAGAGGGTGTCAGACCCGACCCAGAAAAGATTGAGGCCCTCACCACCTGGCCCGTTCCCAAGACAGTTAGAGAAGTCAAGTCATTCCTAGGGTTCTGTGGCTTCTACAGGAGGTGGGTGAAACAGTTCTCCACCATAGTGAAGCCCTTGAATGAGTTGACAGCTGGCTACCTCCCGACCAAGACGGCTAGGAAGGCAGGGAAGAAGAACCACCTCACGCTGGCCTCAGACATTTCCGATCTTTGGGAGTGTAGGCATCAGGCAGCCTTTGACTCAATCATCAAGGCGTTGACCTCAGCCCCTATTCTCGGGTTTCCAGACCCGCAGAGACCTTACCAGTTACATTGCGATGCAAGTGGTACTGGTCTCGGTGCTGTTCTGTACCAGCAACAGGACACGGGGCCCAAGGTAATCGCCTATGCCAGTCGGGGTCTCAATAAGTCAGAGACAAACTACCCTGCCCACAAGAGGGAGTTTCTGGCCTTAAAATGGGCCATGTCTGAGAAGTTTCATGACTACCTAGTAGGAGCCAAGGTGACTGTCTACACAGACAACAACCCGCTTTGTTATGTGCTCAAGAGCGCAAAGCTGGACGCCACTAGCCACAGGTGGCTGGCGTCGCTGTCTCTGTACGACTTTGAGCTGGTGTACAAGAAAGGGACTTCCCACAATGACGCTGATGGGCTATCTAGGCGTCCTCAGCCCTCGCCAGAGGAAGATCCCGACTTCCTGGATACGATGGAGAAGACCAAGTTTCTCCTTGACAAAGCCAGAGCGTTTGATGATGCTCCGGTTGTTGCGGTAGACAAAGAGGCCGTGTCTGCTGTCTTGCAGTCTAAGGGGGTAGGAAAGGAAGTTGGTTGTTTCCGGGTGACAATCCAGCAGGCGGGTGGGCCAGGTCACGCAGATTTGGAGGTAGAACACCCGATCCCTTCCGTTGAGGCTGTATGCAAAGATCTATTCCTGACACTTTACTGGAGCCAACAGCTCCGGCACTCAACATGGCACCACCGGACTGGGTGAAAATCCAGCAGTCAGACCCGGATCTGGCCATGGTGAAGAAGTCACTGCAGTCAGGACAGCCCCTACCTACCACCAACTCTGTCTTGAAAGCATATCATCGTGAGATGAAACGCTTGACCATAAAAGATGGTATTCTGTACAGGATAGTTCTTGATGATAGAAGTCAAAAGAGGGTACAGATTTTGGTTCCCCGTTCACACCAAGAGGCGGCCATGAAGGGAGTCCATGACGACCTTTTCCACACTCATTTTGAAGATGCTATCAGGCATGCAAGAGCCAGGTTCTTTTGGCCCTATATGGCTACCCAGCTTGAGCATCGGATAAGGCAGTGTGAAAGGTGCATAAGGAAGAGTCCAGCCACTCAGAAGGCACCTTTAGGGACCATCTCAACCAGCAGTCCCATGGAATTGCTTTCCATAGACTTCCTCACCATCGAGGTCAAGGGGCAGAAGCAGAACATCCTGGTAGTGATGGATCATTTCACCAAGTATGCCCAGGCCATCTGTACTAGAGATCAGAAAGCAAGAACTGTAGCCAAGGCACTCTGGGACAACGTTTTCATGTTGTATGGGTTCCCAGAGCGCATTCTGTCAGATCAGGGCCGTGATTTCGAATCACGCATCATCAAGGAACTCTGTGGGATGCTGGGCATTGAAAAATGTCGAACAACGCCATATCATCCTGCCGGGAATCCAGTGGAGCGATGGAACAGAACGCTTATTGGCATGCTACGCAGTTTAGAAGAGGAAAAGAAGAAAGATTGGCGGAAGCACTTGCAAGCTTGCGTCCATGCCTATAATTGCTGTGTGCACCAGAGCACGGGCTATAGTCCGTTCTATCTTTTCTTTGGTAGGCAGCCCAAGCTCCCTATTGATTTGGCTTTTGGGATCTCCCCAGACAGGAAGTCATCATCCTTGACAGAGTATGTTAAGGGTCTCAAAACAAACCTCCAGCAGGCCTATGATTTGGCTTCCAAGACCATGCAGAAGATAGCCGAGCGGAATAAGGCCCGGTATGATCTGCGGGCCCATGCTGTAGCCTTAGAGACTGGAGACCGGTGTCTAGTCAGGAAACTAGGCCCAAGGGTGACCTCTAAGGTGGATGACCGTTGGGAGAAGGAGGTCTATGTAGTGATTTCCCGTCACCCCGAGCTTCCAGTGTACACTGTGAGACAAGAGGGGGGTAATGGTCCCAACAGGACTTTGCACCGCAACCTACTACTGCCTGTAGGGGCTGTTGGGATGCCAGAGCAACCCCCTCCTGTCAGGCCAGCTCTCCCAAAGAGGCACCACGTAGAGACAACTATTGGTGAAGAGAATGAAGAGTCCGAGGAGGAGGAGGACACCCTTGTGCCCTTATACCCTCAGGAGCAGCCCAGTGCTGGTTTGAGGCCAGAAGCTGCACCCTTTGTACCTAGAGTTTGTTCTGGGACACGGGAAGATAGGGCTGATGGGGACCTCCAGGAAGATGGACCAGGATCATTTCCCTTAAGGGTGGGTCAGGAAGATGCATCCGAAGCTACAGAGGATGACCCTACTGAGCAGGCTGGACTCAATGAGGAGTCACTTGAGCAGTCTGGTGGTCAGAATGAAACAGAAGGGGAGGAAGGTCTGACAGATCAGGTCACAGAGGGGCCAAGCAATCCGTCCTCAGGGGACAGTCAGGAAACATTGCGTCTCCATAGATCTAGCAGGCTCAGAAAGCCGACAAACCGGTATTGTGACTTTAATTGGGGTCAGATAGACTCCATGAGTCTAGCAATCGAACACGCTGATGCACTGGAGTCCCTGATAGACCAGAGTCCAGTCTGGCAGAAGGCTGAGTCTGTAAAGCAGGTCCTAGGAGTCCTGCGGTCGCTCCTGTCCTGTTCATAAGGACAAGTAAGTTAGGTGACACCGGGCCATGCCCATTTTCTGCAGTTGTGCTGCAGGAAATTAACGAAGTTGTCATCAGTTTGTTTCTGTTTGCTTATTTTTTTTGTGTGTACCACATTTGTATCAGGGTTTGTACTGGTAAACCCACTGAAGGTTGAGTATCGATGTTTCCAAAATTTTGTTAATTTTTTGGGGAAACATCTCGCTCTGGAGGGGTATATGTACACCCGTACAGGGCGTACTAGTATGAAGTTTGTTCTTGTGGTTTATTGTTGGCACCAAGGCTGCTGGTGGGAAACCGAAGGCTAGCCGTCTAATGTTACAGGCGCTTTCGTGGTCAAAGATGTAGGGACTGACCGCGGGAATGTGCACCTCTGATACCATCAGGTTGTCAGTTCTGTTTAAGTTGAAGTCAGGGCGGTTAATGCCAGCTGTTAGCTGCTCTGGGATGGGAGGACGCTATCGTTTCGCGGGGATTTCTCGGGGAGAGTAGACTATTCCGTAAATTTTAAGAAAATAGTCCTGATTATTTTGTTTATTATTTGTAAGAGAGTTTTGGTTGAGATTTAGATGATGTACATGAAAAAATAGGAAATCAGTTTTGAATGTATGTACTTTGGAATCTGTGGGGAAAAAACTTTTGGTTAGTCAATAAAATTAAAATGGAATAGCCCTAGTGAATAATCATGAGGTGTAGTAATTTCAGGAACCGCGCCCCAGTGCCAGAACAGAAGGGCGGGGAATCAGTTAGTGCCCCACTCTTGTTGGAAGCAGTAGCATAGGGAAGGGCGGGGGGTCAGTTAGTGCCCAACCCTTTTAGAAGCAGTATGTGCTGAGAGATGTGGCCAGGAAAGCAGGTGTGTGGAAATATTTTACTTTCATTTTGTCATTGATGCTAGGAGATTTTATTCCTTGATATTAGTATGTTATTATGTTTTATATTGTGCATTACAAGGTTATATTGATGTGATGGAAATTGATTGTTTTTGTGCGTTTGCATTTGGACACATTAATTGTTTGTGATTTTTGCAAAGCCTATTTAGTCTTGATGTTGATTGGGAAGTAAAGTATGTATTTGGGAGAATACACCATTGGGAGGAGAAAAAAGAGGAGAAGTTTAGCCAGACGTTGAATTAGGTGTTGGGAAGTCTTGATATGTTTTGGGATATTTTGTCTTTAAAAGTTAGATTACTGAACATAAGATATTGGGGGTTAATCCGGCCGGCGCTCATTGTTTTGCGTTGTTTTAGCAGTTTTGTTTTCCAAGGTATATTTAAATGCGACGGTCGGGATCTTTATATATTGTTTTGGCGTTGTGGCAGATTAAGTGTTTGGGGGTGTTTTTTAGAGAGTTCCATGCATTATTTTTGCGGGGGAAAAACTGTTAGGAACTGGAGGAAGATAGTCTATACAGGACATGAATATTTCGGGATTGCTGGTTATTGTAGATTAATAATAATTATAATGATGATAAATGATAGGGAATCGATAATGATGAAGGAGAGTGTGTTTATAGGTGACAGTTGTTTAGTATTAACGGACAGGTGTACTTGTAGTTGGGATGAGTATGTTCAGTGAATTTTGTTTTGGTTTAATGAAGGAATGTTCGCAATAATGTTAAAGACGGAAATATGTTATTACGTTTTTTCCCGTAACTGTGTGAATACTCTCTCTCTCTCTCTCTCTCTCGCGCGCGCGCGCGCACGCGTTGTCTCTTGCTCACTCTCTCTCTCTCTCTGTGCCTCCGTCTGCCTTTCACGCTCTCTGCCCGTCTGTCTGTCTGCTCTCGCTCTCTCTCTCTCGCTGCCTCTGTCTGTCACTCACGCTCTCTGTCTGCCTGTCTGCACCCGCTCTCTCTCTCTCTCTCTCTCTCTCTCTCTCTCTCTCCCTCATAATTGTTTCGTTATATATGATATACCCATGTATTCATGTTAAATGTGAATGTCTGTTTATTTTTCTTGCTCATGTGTATACACACTTCAAGCCAAGTTTATATTTTGCTACCAATTGTTTGAGGTTCGGACAGTGGTCAGTTATCCAACTTGTGATTGACTGTAAAAGCGAGTTAATGAGCGTTGTCGGTTGAGCACGTGGGAATCAGGTGACCCAATGATGTTGGATGAATGAGGTCCACATAATTGGAAGATGATGTTCCGACTTGGTCGGCATAGGGTTAAACTGGATGGTGTTTACCTTATTCATGGAGTGATTGTCTCATCACTTAATTAGTTCTTGTTTTGGGTGGGTTGTCTTCGCTGATGACCCGTTGCGCAAAACCCAAGGTGGAGAGCTAATAATGCTATATGAGTTGATTGAACTGAAGGTTCTACGTACTATAGCGCATTCCCTTATCACGTGTCTCATGAATGATATGCTCTTGTATGAAGTTTGGGTTGGGGTACCCAGCCCCATGGAATTGTTAATTCCAGTGACGCCTTCTTGAGCTACTGATACTGATACACCACTCCACACATATGTATATATGCCAACTACGTAACAAAAAGGCAGTAAGTGGCACGCTTGACTGTGACCAGGGATAATCTCTTACCGGCTGACGAAGAACGGCTGTATATCATGGAAGAAACACAAACACAAGACAGGAAGCGACAGAATAATCTGACGGTGGCCTTACGTGCCACAGAGGATGAAGGTAAGTTAAAGAAATCTGATGTCTTCTGTCACTTTATATACGCATTTTTTTTTTTTTAATTGGTTGTTGTTGTTTTTAGTAACTGCGACCTTGCTTCTTACAACGAGAGTCTGCTTCATCGGGGGTTAAAGAGACGATTCTGATACATGCAGCATACAGCTGGTGTCATAATGCTGCAACTGAGTTTGAGTGGAGTTTTTTCCATGGCTTTAACCAATCAGAAATCAGTGGGGGCTTAGAACAGCTGTGTGCTGCATAGACATAGCGGCTGTACGGACGCATGTTAATTCCTTTTGGTGTGTGGACTGTCTGAAGATAGTTGTGTGTGTGTGTGTGTGTGTGTGTGATGTCCAAACTGATGGAGCACTCGAGTCGTGAGCAAAGTGATGGACGTATCACCCCGAGTCAGCACGCTTCCTTGCAACCCGACAACTCTGCTCAGGTGAGGAATTTATCATCCCTCACAGATGTGTGTATGTGTGTGTGCGTGTGTGTGTGTGTCGCAGGCGTCCCCATTTAGTGTACCCCTGTCCATGACAGCACCGCCTCCTCTCAATCCTCCACTTCTACCCTTCCCTCCCTCCCTCACACTCAAACCTCCCGCCCACGTCATCCCCTCTGTCCTTCCTCTCTTCCTGTGCGTGTTGTCTTTGTCATTGTTAGGCTCTCGCTTCGTCAGTTTCACATCCATGTGTGTGTGTGTGTGTGTGTGTGTGTGTGTGTGTGTGTGTGCATGTGTGTGTATTTGTGTGTGTGTGTGTGTGTGTGAGAGAGAGAGTATGAGTGTGTGCGCGTGTGCGTGCGTGTGTGTGTGTGTGTGTGTGTGTGTGTGTGTGTGCGTGTGTATGTGGGCGTACCTGTACTTATGCACTTGTAACAAAACACTTTTTTTTTTTTTTTTTTAGCTTAGATTCCGTTTTTGGCCAGAGGCAAAACCCTTTTTTCCATGCAGTCTACATATGCCAGCATCAATCAGAGGTTACACGAATCATGTCACTGTATGCGCGAAAACGGTCAAGTTGATGTGTGGTTTGAACAAAAGTGTGATTGATGACAATGACAAAATACAGACATACAGACACCGGACTTACAGACATACACACACGCACACACGAACCACGCGCGCGCGCGCGCGCGCACACACACACACACACACACACACACCACACACACACACACACACACACACACACACATTTGTAGAAAACGTGCCCGGGGGACATTCTACCATCCCCAAAATATAAAGAGACTGATATAAGCTTCAGTGCAGTTGAGTCAATAGTAGTGTCAGTGCTATATGATTGATGGTTTCTCCTGTGCAAGGCGAATTCATTCACAGCTTAAGCCTTTTGTGAAGGACTATTTCTCCACTCCAAACAGAATTATTTTACAGCTTAGATTTTTGTGAAGGACTATGACTCTCAAACTAGGAGGCAAGATTGCACCGGCTCTTAGTGCTGCAGCCTTGGGGGGCTAATTGGCCTTATTTGGGGACAATCCCAATTACGACTGTCCTAAAACAATCTTGGCTGAGAGAGTGGGGATGTAACCATGAACCTATAAATAAACCATTCTATTTATGTCAGTGGGATGTAACCTGGGCAAGACGCTCTCCACGAAAATCAAATCAAATTCTCGGCCCCGGATTGTTAGGACAGTAGTTGCCCTCCTCTGCTGCTGTGATGGTCACAGTTGCACATGACTGACTGTCACACAACCTCGGGGGTATACTTCAACATTCCCAAAACGTGACCCAGGAGACATTTCAGCCTTAAAAAAAAAAAAAAAAAAAATTAAAAAAAGTCCCCGGTAGGGGTGATTTGGAGTGTGACACCGGAAACAAGCAAAACAAACAAACAAACATCTACATACATCAACCAGAGTGAATTCAACAAAGCGCTGTGTATGTAAGCATGTTGCCAAACCTCCACGTGTTCTGCCGATATAGGGACTGTTCTGGCAGTAGTGATTCCATGCGGGCTGTGATATTCCGCGTTTTGTTGGTTTTGGATTCTATTTATCTATCTGTTCATTTATTTATTTGTTTGTTTATTCATTTATTTCTCTATGGATTATGTATTTATTCTATTTATTTATCATTCATTTATTTCATTTTTATTGTTCGTTTGTTGTTGTTGTTGTTGTTGTTTTATACTTGACTTGGACATGCAAATGCTGCAGGATCGAAATATAAGAATTTGTTTGTGGGGAACTGGAGTTGGATGAAATTACATCGTTCAAGTTTTCTTCTTGGTACTGCTGCTGTTGTTGTTCGTCTTTGTCTTCTTCTTCGTCTTCACCATCGTCTCCTCTTTCTCTTTTTCTTTCATTTTGTGTGTGTGTGTGTGTGTGTGTGTGTGTGTGTGTGTGTGTGTGTGTGTGTGTGTGTGTGTGTGTTTTGTTTTGTTTTTTGTTTGTTTGTTTTATTTATCGTAAAAATTTCTTCTTCTTCTTCTTCTTCTGCGTTCGATGTTTTGGCTGCGTCAGACGGTCACCCCCGTCGCCACGATGTAGCCCACGGTCTTCTCCAGGTCGTGGCGGTCTCCCCAAAGCTGCGCCTGTAGCTCTGTGCCCCCTGGCCAGGTTTGACGCCGTAGAGCTTCATGGGTTGGGCAGTGTTGGAGGATGTGTTCAGGGGTCTGGGGTCCAGTGCCACATGGACACTCATCAGTGTGGGCGATCTTCATACGGTGAAGGTGACTCAGTAGTCGGCAGTGGCCGGTTCTCAGTCTGAAGAGGACTGTCTGCTGGTGTCTCTGGAGCTGGTGGATTGGATCGACACCACTGTTTGCACCCAGCCTTCTCTTCCACTGGTTCTGGTAACGGTTGTGGATGATGGTCCTGGCCTCTCTGTAGGTCACGGGGTGGCTGAACTGCTTCATTTTGCTGCCTGCCTTGGAGAGAGCATCGGCCTTTTCGTTCCCCATGACCCCACAGTGAGAAGGAACCCACTGAACAGTGACAGTCGACCGTTTTGAAAGGTCATGAAGGGCTGCTTTGATGTTTGTCAGCTGCTGTTCGTTTCTGGTTGACTGGAGTCCCTGCAGGAGAGATCTGCAGTCAGTGAAGAAGGCTATCTTTGGTGGTGGGTTGACTGACGTCCTGAGGCCTTGTGCAGCATGGAGTAGTGCTGCTGTCTCCGCTCTGTAGTTCGAGGAGATTCTTCCTGTGGGGAAGGCTCCAGGGGTCAGTCTTCCATCTGTGTGCCTGATGAAGATGCCTGCTCCTCCATTCTTCACCGCTCCCTCCGAGGATCCATCTGTGAAGACGTGCGTCCATTCGCTGGGGTTGTACCGAGTCTCAATCATCTCCAATGTCAGAGCTTTCAGCAGGGGAGGGGCTTGGCAGTCCTTTTGGTCGATGCCAGGGACTTTTGTGATGATTGAGACTCCTTCCAGTTGGTCGGCCGGTTCCTCGAAGTCGGGGAGTGTTTCCATCTCGGCAGGGGACGAGGGCAGCAGGTCTTCATGTTGGCGGTGCAGGGCCTTGGAGAGGTGGTTGAAGCTGGTCCGCTTCAGTCTGTTCTTTGTTGGGTGCTTCAGTTTTTCGTGCATTGGGTGAGTTGGCATGCGCAGGAGCTTCTCGCTGTGGATGAAGACTTTTTCCTCTCGTCTATCTTTGAGTGGGTGGAGGCCTGTGTGTTTCTCCATCGCCTGAACTGGAGTCGTCTTTATCCCGCCAGTGATCAGCCGTAGCCCTGCGTTCTGAACTTTGCTCAGGCGGCTTGTGTTGGTTGCTGATGCCGTGGCCCAGGCAGTGCTGCCATACTCCAGGGTTGGCCTGACAGTTCCAGTGTACACCCTCTGCAGTATGCTGCTGTTGGCACCCCAAGAGGTCCCGGCGAGTTTTTTTCAGGATGGCCAGTTTTCTGGTTGCTCGTCTCTCGATGTCCTTGAGATGGGGGTTCCATGTCAATCGCTTGTCGAGCTTCACACCCAGGTACATTGGCGTGTCATCCTGTTTCAACTGCATTCCGTTCAGTTTGAGGTGGGAGGTTTCTGACATCGGTGACAGCGAGAAGATTGCTGAGACTGTCTTGGTGGTGTTGATGTCTACTCCCCAGGCAGAGGCCCATGTTCCCACGTGGTTGAGTGCTTCCTGCATTCTGTGGCTGGCGGACGTGAGGTATTCCGCAGCACTCCAGGCAGCAAAGTCATCAGCGTGGAGGGCTCTGGAGACATGCTTGGAGATCTTCTCAGCGATGTCGTCGATGAAGATGAGGAAAAGTGTAGGGGAAATGACTCCTCCTTGCGGCACACCTTGCTGTAGAGTGACCCGATGGCTGGTTTTTTTCCGTCGAGTTTTACCCTTGCCCTGCGGTGTTGGAGGAAATCCTGGATCCAGCGGTACATCTTCCCTTTCACTTTCTTGTTGAGGAGCTTCAGGAGAAGTCCTGCCTTCCAGACCTTGTCGAAGGCCTTGGTTAGGTCCACGAAGACTGCAAGCACCTTCTTCTTTTCTTGAAAGGCAGTCTCTATCTCCTGTGCAAGGTACACCAGCTGGTCTTCGGTGCTGCGGTTTTTCCTGTAGGCTGATTGGGTATTGCTGAGCAGGTGGTTTTCTTCAAGGTGTTTCAGGAGTCGAGTGTTCACCATCCTTTCCATCACCTTGCCCAGACAACTCAGGAGGCTGATTGGTCGATAGCTGGACTTCTTAGTCTTATCCTTCTGCTTCTTTCTGATGGGGACGATGATCGCTTCTCTCCACTGGTCTGGAAGTTTCCCTGTGTCCCAGGACTGGTTGATGATCAAGAGAAGCTTCTGTCTGGCTACAGGTCCCAGGTTCTTGATCATGTCATTCGGGATGCCGTCTTTCCCAGGGGCTTTCTTTTTCTTCAGTTTCCTGATGGCTGCACTGAGTTCGGCCATGGAGAAGGCTGTCATCATGGACTGACTCGGGTTCTGCTGTTTCAGCTTCTCCTTGATCTCCCTCTGGACTTCCTGCACTCGGGCTTCAGGGAGTGTTGTGGTGCTGCCCTCTCTGTAAAAATCTGCAAGGATGTTGGCTGCCTGCTTGCCCGCGTGGTGCTTGCCATTTTCCTCAATGACAGTTCTGCTGTGTCTGGTGCCCGTGTCTTCGTTCAGAAGCTTGGTCAGGTTCCACAACTTGCCGGTGTCCTTCTCCATGTTGAGACTGCTGGTCTTCTCATTCCAGCTCCTCTGTATCTCTGTAAAAATTTCAGTTTGTTTTATCGCATTTTAATCTATTTTATTCTATTTTATCCATTTTGATGCTAAATGTCTACCATGATAATAACTGCCTTTATTGATACATGTCATAGTATTTTTTACCATTTTGATGCTTATTGTTCACCTTAACAATCCTCTATTGGTGCTAAATGTATGCAATGCCAAAACAGTCAAAGCTTTCACACAATGTAAAGTGTTTACCAGCAGCTGAAAACTGACGTGATATATCAGCTCACAAAAAGCGATGACTCTGGGGTCTGAGCAAGTCAAGAAACTGATTACCAGCCTCCCTCGTCCCACTCCAGCTGAGTCATTGAGCCTGGAAACCAAGGCGAGCTTGTGTCACGCACACAGCAGACATCGACCAACTGTATAATACCAACGACAAAACGTTTCACGAAAGCCTGTAGATAAGGCCATTGTTTACAGAAAGAAACGCATGTACATTGGTAACAAACTGAGCACAGCATGTGTAAGTTGGTACATCAGAACTATAGCAACCAAACACTTTCACATGCATGAAAATCTACTGCAATGCTATTGACCCCCCCCCCCCCTTCCCTCCCTACCTCCCCCAAAAAACAAACAAACAAACAAAAAACAGGAAAGAATGAAAATAATCCCAGGAACATATTTGTCTACATGCATTGGTCTTTTGGAGAGATCAGAGTGCGTGAACAAAAAATATATTGAAATAACAGCATGGTATTAAAGAAATACAGTTTATCAAGATTAAACGATGTTGAAAAGTGGAAAATCACACACACACACACACACACACACACACACACACACACACACATTTTTATTTCCCTCAAACCGTAAGATACGAACACTGAAGTCAGACTGGGGGAGGTTCGTCACCAGAGCGCCAGAGGCACGCATGACAACGCTGGTGCTGCAATCTTGAACTCAAACTGCGCGAGTCCAACAAGAAAACTGAAAGCATCTCCCGCACATTGTCACACTGGGAGGCAGCGTCTTGAGGAGGCCTGCGTTCCTGGCTGCCTGTGAACAGACAAACAGACAGACGGACACGCTCACAAACACACTCACGCACACTTGAAGACACGCTGACAGTCTTAATAAAGGTTCCTGAGACTGAATGCAGACAATGGCGTTTACAGAGGCCACGTTGTTAGCATTGGCATTATGCTTCGTGTGCAGTGCAGGTTAGTTTACAGATATTCTGGATTTTTTGACTATCTATCTATCTATCTATCTATCTATCTATCTATATAAATCTCTCTCTCTCTCTCTCTCTCTCTCTCTCTCTCTCTCTCTATATATATATATATATATATATTGCACCAAAAGCATCACTTTGTTTTATTGTACGAAACGGGTTGTTGTTGTTGTTGTTTTTAATGTGTCCTTGTTTAATTTCTTTTTCTTTTTCTAATAACAAAACAATTTTGTGTGTTCTAATGATTACTATGTTGTGCTGATCATCTGTGAATTTCGAATTGCTGCCCCTGGATAGAGCGTGTCGTTGCAGTGCAATGTATTTTTAAAGAATATATATATATATATATATATATATATATATACTGTCAAGAATATAAATTGACTTCCAATGAAAATGGAATATTCTACAGAATACGCCAGTTTCGATGTTATGTGTTATGTGCGTGCCGCACACATCAGTGGTTCGTCTCATTCCTGAGTGAAAAGAAAGAGGGAAAAAGGAAGACGAAGAAAAAAAAAGAAAAGAAAAGTAAGAGGCATTCCTACTTTGTCTAAGGTGGGAACCTTGGACAATTTATATTTTCCAGCTTTATGTGTATGTGTGTGCGTGTATGTATGTGTGTGTGTGTGTGGGGGGGGGGGGGGGGGTGCGTGGGTGCGTGTGTGTTTGTGTGTGTGTGTGTGTGTGTGTGTGTGTGTGAATTCTACCATGGTCAAATAAGCGGACCTACTTTCGTTGAAGTTGTTGGGTCACCAGTATTGATCTACTTTATTATGTACACCAGAAGATTCCGAAAAGCGACCCTCCGCTCCCGCACCCGAAAAACAAAGAAACAAAACAAGAATACAAGGTAGGGAAGACAAGACTTCTCAGCATGCCCGAAGACTCAGGAGACAGTGTTGTGAGATCCAACCAACCCAAGCTGAAGACTGGCAGAAAATGGAAAGTCAGGGAGGCAGTTAGTGCAGCGAAAGAAAGCCTTAAGACGAAGGAATAATAGGACACACCCAAACCAACAGACAGGGCCTGGGATCAACAAAGATGGAATGGTGGTCCAAGGCAAGGGGGAAAGCAAAAAGAGACATGATCATACAGGAGATCAAGAAGGAAGAGGATGATAAAAGAGTCCAGAAGGCAGTCCAGCAAGGCCAGCAGGGGCAGTGGACAACATGGGAAAATGTACTCCAAAGTAACCTCAGCTGGAGCGACATGTGGAACATGGCCCCTCTGAGGATCAGCTTCATCCTAAGATTTGTGTACGACCTCCTTTCCTCGAATACAAACTTGGGAGAAATGGGGGAAAGCAGATGACCCTGCATGCCCACTCTGCCATGACAAACAAACAGTGGAACATGCCCTCAGCTCATGCAAACCGGCGTTGAGCCAAGGACGGTATACATGGAGGCACAGCCAAGTGCTAAAAGAAATTGCACACGTGGTGAGCACTGTCCAAGGAGCACCAACCCCACCAGAAGTTCCAGTAGAGTTCCGCTCTGCAGAAGGCAATAAAGTCTGGCCAGGAACAGCAGTGACATCCAAAGCATGGAAACGTGGGCTGCTTGATGGTGCCTAAGATTGGGAATGCACGGTTGACCTACCGAAGGGGAAGAAACTCCCGGCAATTATCAGCAAGAGCGGCATGAGACCTGACATAGTACTCCACTCCAAGGCAATGAAACAAGCAATTCTGATCAGCTGAGCTCACTGTGCCATACGAAAGCAGAATGGAGGAAGCCCACATCTACAAGACCGAGAAGTATGCTGGGCTAGCCAGCGACCTGAGAGAATCTGGCTTCCAAGCCAAAGTCCTCGCCATAGAGGTTGGCGCAAGAGGGTTTGTGAGTGCATCTGCTCACAGACTCATGAAGCAGCTGTCGTTTTCTGGCAGGGAGAGGACATGGGCTCTCACGGCAATGGCAGAAACAACAGAAAAGAGTTCCAGCTACAGTTTTCAACTTGGTACAGTGTTCCGTCTCTTCCTTTATTTTTTTGCTAGGTAACCGTTCTATAATTGTTCACGATACCTACTTTATGGGGGACCTTGGCTTTTAATGATTGAGTCAACTGTATCCCGTCCCAACCACTCCAGCCATTTCACTTCTCTCTCTCTCTCTCTCTCTCTCTCTCTCCGACCACGAAAAGATTAATTCGCCTCTCACATCTCTCTCTCTCTCTCTCTCCATCAACTCACCCATTTCACTTCTTTCGCCTCCCCCTTATAAATTAACCCACTTACTTTCTTCTCTGGTCTTTCTTCCCTCTCTCCTCCCCAAATTTTCATTTCTCCCAAAGTC
>NC_134878.1:48261557-48306557 GCF_041734735.1 Babylonia areolata
ACCAGTCGTCTGTTTTTTTCTCACTACATACTCTAATTCGTTTAACCATACACTCTGCGTTCTGTTTAATACAATTGTTAAAAGTATCCAGGGCTTCGTCAATATTACAATTGATTAGACTTACAGCTAACTCTAACATTCTGCGAGTTTCTTCGGTATTCATCGAGTCAAAAAACATTGGCGCTTTATCACTGGTCCAAATTATCTTATCTACTGCTTGTTTCTCCTCAGTTACTTTCATTTTAACATTTTTGCTTGAAAAATATAAACACATTTCTAGTGGCACATAGTAAGAATAAAACATGTCTTTAACATGAAGTTCACAAAAAGAATACAGCATGGTAAACAAATCACTCGACATTATAAAATAATCATTCACGCTGCTACCTGAATCTGAGATATATGTATAGCAACCATGATGGTCGTCATTACACGCACCATTTAAAACACTTAGATCAAATGTGGTACACAAATTCAACAAAAGTTTACCATACTTATTCACAATTTTGTCTTGAGATTTTCTGTTCAATCTGACAGGGTGACTTAAATGTAATGAATCAATAATACTTGTATCGTGAAAAACTTCAGACCTTGCATCAGCAGTTCTACTGCTGAAATCTCCTGCTAAGAAAATGTATACGTCATCAAGTGTTAACAAACAATCCGTTAAGCAATCTTCCAACAAACTAATACCATTATCAAGACCATAATATAAACAAGAGAGGCAAGGCCTTCAAGACTCACTTGTGTTACACTTTAAAAAGATCCAAGCTTTTTATGTATTGAGTATAATTTCAAAATGTAATGTTTAAGATGAGAAAGATCAGTTTAAAGCAAATTAACTCCCCTAGCATTAATTACAGAGTAATTTCCCTTCTTTACTATCTGCACCAAAACGTTTGCAAAATAAATAAAACTTCCATGCTTAGCAAAAGAAGTTCCTGTTTGAACAAAAAATGATAATAATGACTGCTCTTGTTGTTGGGTCATAATATCAGATCAAAGTGCCAATTTTAGAGAATACAAAAAATATAAATATAACAGTAAATGCAGTTTGCATATAATTAGGCTTCATTTTTTTGGTTTTTTTTTTGTGCCCATCCCAGAGGTGCGATATTGTTTTAAACAAGATGACTGGAAAGAACTGAATTTTTCCTATTTTTATGCCTAATTTGGTGTCAACTGACAAAGTATTTGCAGAGAAAATGTCAATGTTAAAGTTTACCATGGACACACACACACACACACACACACACACACACAGACAACCGAACACCGGGTTAAAACATAGACTCACTTTGTTTACACAAGTGAGTCAATAAAACGGCGATCTCTCAAGTGATACATAAACACAAACAAACAAAATATCTTTCATCGTGTCTAACATCGCTTTATCTATGAGGAAAACCAAAATATTAGCATAATTTACATCGATAGGGCGAACAAATGATTCATCTATTTTCTTAATAAGGCACACAATTCCGCCTGAAGGACGACCGTGATTAGAAAGTTTAATCGCAGGTTCTACGAAACAAATAACATCAAAAGAACGAACAAAAGTAACAAAATCTTTATGTCTTGATTTCGTAAGCAGCCCATTTGTATTCCAGTGCAATATCTTCAACGAGTTAAGTATAAACACGTGTGTGATTTTATCTCTGCCAGGCCGCACAACACGCCCCGTGCCATGTTCACTCACACAGCCACCCCTGTCATTGTCACTGTCTGGCTTTTGGGTGCACGGGCACGTGATGTTTCAACCTCAACCGGATTTGCAACCGGTGTCATGTTTTTGGCCGTTCCCTTGGACTTAACTGTGGAAAAATAACTTTGCGCATTGTGACATACAATATTATCTTCTAGAGAAGAGCGGCCACAGTCCTATTTCATTTCAGTCAGATTCCCATCACTGTCCAGAGAGAATTTGATACCATCTATAACAAGATGGTCAAATACCATGGACGCTCTTTTATTGTGATTTCTTCCCTTTTTCAAATGGGGCGTTAATTTACGTCTTATTTCCCTGATTCTAAACGAGAAATCCTCCCCTATGAAAATTCCCGTGCCCTGCAGTTTCCTCTTTGCCTTCAGTTATTCTAACTTGTCTTTAAAATAGGTACAGCACCCAATCACTGGGGAGTTGGACTTTTGAGAGAGAGAGAGAGAGAGAGAGAGAGAGATGTGGATACGTAAGTCTGTGAGTTTGTACGTGTGCGTGTCGGTGTGCACGTGTGTGTCAGTGTCAATGCGAGCTTGCTCGTGCGTTTGTGCGTGTGCGGGCGTATGTATTGTATTGTATTGTATTGTATTATATCATATTGTATTGCTCTTTTTGTCATAGCAGAGTTCTCTGTGCAATCACGTGTAATCAGGTCATGGCCATTTGACTCTGACTACAGTAGGCCAGGAAAATTAGATTAAAATTTGTGTTTGTGCAACAAAACCGTTCTTTTTACGATAAAATAGCCCCTGTAACGACTGCCGCCTTGTCGCGGTGCCCAGGGGCTTGCGTGCCCTGACAACCCCCGGAGCTATGCCGGCGGGAGTTTTACTCCTGGCAGGTTCAACCAAGCCGGACAGGTCCGCGTGGGGTAGGGGCCAGACTAACTGGCAGTCAGTCCCCTGTGCTCACAGGGTAGGTCTTTAGGCCATGAGCTAAGGGCGGGGTAACCCCTACAGAAACCTAGAGGGCTGAAGACAGCGGTACTGGGCCAGCGCGTGCCTTCTAACAAACCACAGTGCCATGCAACTACGCACAAGAGACAGAGTTGGACAGATCATGTGAAACCGATGGCGCTCGCCCACTGAGGTCCCTCCAGGGTGGTGCAGCGCCGGGCTCTGCGCCTCAACGGAGTCCGCCCTCAGCGACTGGAGGTCACCCTCGTCCGTCTTGGCACGCCAGGAGACGGCGGAGGAATAGGATTGGCAGCACATCAACTTCATCCAAGAAGCGTCAACCTTTCATGGTTATGCATTGGAATGCAGAAGGAGTCATGAACAAAAAGACGGAGCTAGAACACCTCCTGCATGAGAAAAACATCAACATCTGCTGCATTCAAGAAACCCACCTGCAAAGCGGAAAAGCATTCAGAGTCAGAGGCTATCAGTGCTTCAGGTCGGACAGAGCAGAAAGACGCAAAGGTGGTATCCTGACCCTTGTTAGGAACAACATACACACCTGCGAATCAGCCGTCCACATGGAGAATGCCGAGTACCAAACGATTAGGGCCAAACTGAATGACACAGAGTTGCACATCCTGAACTTCTACTGCCCCGATGACCGTCCACTGTCCCTCGACACCATAGAGGTCCCAGACGCAAGTTTTCTTGCTGTGGGTGACTTCAACAGCCACTCCCAGAGCTGGGGTTACGACCATATGGACCGCCGAGGTGAAGAAGTGGAAGACTGGCAAGACGACCATCATCTCGTTCTCATCAACTCCCCAAGCGACACCCCAACCTTCTACTCCAGACGATGGCGCTCCACCACTACCCCTGACCTTGCCTTTTGCACTGACGACCTCCACGGAGACGTTAGCAGAGAAGTAGGGGATCAGCTGGGAGGCAGCGATCAGAGGCCAGTGTTCATCACTATCAACAGGAACACCACCAACACTCCTGTGCCCCCACGCTGGAATTTCAAGAAGGCCAAATGGGGTCTCTTCAGACACCGCACCAATGCTCTTACCAGGGACATCCATGTCCACGGCAGAGACATCAATAACGTTGTCAGAGAGCTGAACAGCTGCATCCTTCAAGCAGCCCAAGAATGTATTCCACGTGGAGCTCGCAAAGACTACAAACCCTACTGGTCAAACCAGCTTCAAGAACTTCAGGACGAGATGACAGAAGCCAGACAGGAAGCAGAAAGAAATCCATCAGATGAGAACCACCTGCGACTTCAGCAGACGAAAGCCAAATTCCTCAAGGCAAAAGTACAAGCGAGACGCCAGAGCTGGAGAGAGAAGACAGCGGCGCTGAACCTTGAGAAAGATGGAAGGAAGCTGTGGAAAGTTGTAGGTCAACTCAATGATGAAGGCAGCAGAGCTCAGACAACTACGTTGGAGGAGAACGGAGAGTTACTGACAGGACGACGCGCAGCCAACCGCTTTGCTGACAATTACGCAAAGGAGAGCAATGTACCTGTCAGCCCTCTCCAAACAAGAGAAGCAAGAAGGGAATAGAGAGAACGGACCCACAACACCGATGTGAAACTCATGAAGCAGCCCCTCACTCTTTACGAGCTTCAGACAGCTCTGAGGAAACTAAAAACCAGGAAATCCCCAGGGCCAGATGGGATCACTAACGAGATGTTGAAGCACCTCGGCAACACCGCCGTCCTGAAACTTCTGGAGGTTTACAACCACAGCTGGGAAACTGGGACCTTGGCTCAAGTCTGGCGAGAAGCCATTATGATTCCTATCCTTAAGAAGGGAAAGGACAAGAAGAAGGCGGCCAGCTACAGACCAATCAGCCTGACCAGCTGCGTTGTGAAGACCCTAGAAAGGATGGTGAACCAGCGCCTGCTTTGGTATCTCGAGACTGAAAACATCCTGGTTTCTGAACAGGCAGGCTTTCGTCAGTTTCACAGCACAGAGGACCAAGCTACCTACCTCGCACAAGAAATAGAAGGAGCAGAAGGTAGTTCTTGCTGCCTGGATTGATCTGCAAAAGGCCTTTGATAAAGTCTGGACTGACGGCCTCCTCGTGAAGCTGCAGAGATGTGGGGTCGCAGGGAACATGCTGCACTGGATCAGATCCTATCTCCACAACCGCAGGGCAAGGGTCACAGTTGACGGACACAAAGGCAAGAAAGTACTGCTGCGGAATTCCAGGCAACGAAATAGCGGACCAGAAAGTACTGCTGCGACACGGAGTTCCACAGGTAGGAGTCCTCTCCCCTTCCTCCTTCTTGATCTTCATCAATGACCTCATTGAAACACTTCCCAAAGGTATCCATGCTGCACTCTACGCTGATGACCTAGTGATGTGGTGTAAGGAGGAACATGCCACTACCGCCACCTACAGAATGCAGCTAGCAGCACACCGCTTAGCAGCATGGGCAGAGGAGTGGTGTGTAGCCATCAACAAAGAAAAGTCCTCTACAACACTCTTCACACTGTCACCAAAACAAAAACCAGGAACCATCAAACTGGACGACACACCCCTGAGAAGTGACGAGGAGGCTACCTATCTTGGTGTCACCTTCGACAAGAGACAAACCTGGAAGCCACACATCAAACGTGCTGAAGCAAAAGCCAGACTCAAGTTGGCCATCATGCGAAAGCTAGCCGGAACCAGCTGGGGAGCAAACGAAACAATACTCAAGCGCGTCTACCAGGGAACCGTCAGGCCCCACCTTGAGTACGGCTCAACAGCCTGGTCTACGGCAGCGAAGACCCACCCGCAGTCTCTGGATAGGGTCCAAAATCAAGCCCTACGGATCATCACCGGATCCATGCGATCCACACCAATCAAGGCCATGGAGGAGGTTACTGCTACACAACCCCTTGCACAAAGGAGAGACGCCAAAATCGTGGTCCAAGCAGAAAAGTTCCAGTGCCTGCCTGATCATCCGATGAAGAAGAGGATGAACGGACTGACAAAGAACCGCCTCAAGCACAGTAGCTTTATCCATGAAAGCAAGAGACTTGCCAGGGCGCACCGGGATGGTGTGCCTCCATCGACGCTTCCACTGAGTCCCAACGACCTGCCGCAGCCATGGAATGAAGACTCCACAAGTTTTCATATCTCAACATCAGTCCCTCAGGTCGCTCCAGGAGATTCTCAGGATGACACGGCCAAACGCACTCTGACACAAGCCATGATTGCTGAAAGGTACCCTGAAGAATCCTGGATTCACGTGTACACAGATGGCTCTGCAACCAACGCTGTTGCTGACGGAGGAGCAGGAGTGTACATGAAGTCTCCTGAGCACCACACATCCACAGCAAGGATACCCACAGGAAAGTACTGTTCAAACTACGCAGCTGAGGTTCAGGCGCTCATGCAGGCCGCTTCAATGGTTCACGACTCAGAGAGTGAATGCCCACAAGTTGTCTTTCTGACAGATGCGTTGTCTGTCCTGGAAGCCCTTGCAGGAGATAAACTTCCTCGTCTCAAGGAGAAACTACAAGAAGTTGCCCAGCAACGACGAGTAGTCCTGCAATGGGTTCCAGCCCACTGCGGAATTCCAGGCAACGAAATTGCGGACCAGCTCGCCAAACTCGGAGCGAAAGAAAGACAACCAAACAACAGTGTTAGCTTCGCTGAAAAGAAGACCCTTGTGAAGGCAGCACTGCGACCACAAGCCACAAGGGATGCATATCACGAGCTTGAACGCTGGCAGCAGGTAGCAATTATGCGCTTACGCACAGGACACTGCCGCCTCAACGCGCACATGTTCAAGAAGCTGAAGCTGGCACCATCACCGACCTGTCCCTGTGGTCTTGAAGACCAAACACCAGAACATGTTCTGCAGACTTGTCCCCTCCACCAGGGACTGAGAGACTCCGTGTGGCCAGAAGCGACCCCACTACGCACCAAGCTCTACGGCTGCAGACAAGACCTGGAAGCCACGACGACATTTGTCTCGCAGGCCAGCCTGACTCTGTGACAAGTGCGACCGAAAAGAAGAAGAAGACGATAAAATAGAATAAATCATACTGATCACATTGTTATAAAGTTGACCACTATAGGGGGTGGGAACATAAGCAGATTTTGATTTTTAATGTCCAGAATCACGAATGTTTTTATTCCTTCTGCCTGCGTGAGAACGCCTTCTTACATAGAGTCGCAAGGGAAGAACATGCGAATTTTCCGCAAGCGCGGTTTTATGGGTCGCCAGAGGAAAGCGTTCAGCGCGGTACAGTACATGTGACTGACTGCTGCCGCGCTAATGCTGATTTGTGAGCAGGGCGATCTCAATGCACAACTTGGATATACTCAATGCTCTGTTTATTAATGTGTTGAATATGAATATCTAAAATATGCGTTAACCCGGTTCGGTTTCAATGAACATTATCTGCGCTCTGTCCAGACAATAAATTCGGAAAGTATGGAGGGAAGATGGTGGCAAAAAAGAACATCATGTCTTGATGTGAAAAGAACGGTATTAAATACATAATTTTATTTTTCTTTAGAAATGAATCGGTATTTGCAAATGTGACTCACGAACCCTGGCGCAGTACACGTCGATTTAGCGTGGGATATAAATAATAATCATAATGATAACAATGGATCATAAATATTATTAATGATTATGTATAACTTTGTTGGAACACGTGTAACATTGAATCCAAATTACCTTAACTATCTTTCCCGACACAGATGTTTTAATTACTGGATTTCTATTAATGATAGTAATGAATCTATCATGCGATCCTTAGCCAATGCAATGCATTCAAACAAAGCCTGTGCAAAATTATGTATTTTATTAATGATTACCTAAAACCTTATGACATATGCAACATGGAACCCAAAATACCTAAACTAACTTCCCCACCCTGGATGATTTTATTTTTTAGAAACACTGCAGGCACTCCATTTTCACATCAATTCTCCCCAGTGTTTAACTGTTTAAAGTACTACTGTTCATCTTATTATGAAATTGGAATTGTATGATTTATATCACTTGACAAAAGTTTTCCTCTTTATCTGAAGAATTGTGATCCAAACACCGGATTCTTTGTATCTTTCTATATACGATCAATCAACAGAAAACTGATCAGCGTTATCCTCACAGTGAACAAAATGTAGGATTACAGAAAAACAAAATGTAATAAAAGTAATACTTTGAGAAAAAACCAAACCAAACAACAACAACAATAACAATAACAAACAACAACTAAAAATAAGGAATTTTATTATCTGCGTGAAGCAGAACCGAAGAACATGTGATCCGTGTACGAATGTGACACCTGACTTCATCTCAAGCACTACCAAATGTGAAATGCTTCAAACTTAATTAATTTTAAGAAATTCATTCACAATCAATGTATAGTTTGGTTTTAAAGAACTTGTGTGATGTAAAATGTGACTGTTCTGATCAAATTCTGCAAAACAATAAGCGTGTAGGGACTAACGTGTTTCGGATACAACGAATTTTTTCGTTCACACTTCGTCTGTCTTGTCAACTGATAAACTGCATCATTTCGTGATAAAACTTCACCAGACAGCAAAAGCTAGAATCAAGGTAAATTAATTTAAGGGGGTGATTTTCTACTTCGAACGTTGTTGTTTGGAACTTTTGATGCAACAAGTCTTCAACTGAAAGCAGTCTTACCGAACTACATGGGTTGACGTGGTTCGAAATCTTACGCCAGTATCCGAATATTACCGCATCTCGCCATGTGTCAGAAACAGTGATTGTGTCTAAACTTAATCGGATGAGAGAAAATTGTACAAACAAACCATAACAACGACGATATTAACATACACAGATGTTATTATTATTATTATTATTATTATTATTTTAATATATCAACCACGGGGCGCGAAAGAACATATCGGAGATTTCCGTGTAACGTATGTACATTTCACACGCTGTCGGAAACAACATTCTCTGAATCTGTGTTCAAAAAGGGTGTTTGTCAAACCGATTTACGCTTTCCCGTGATGAATCCGCATGATTTATGTGAAAAAAGTTCTAATTTTGTTTACATGTATATTTTTATTGGGTCGTCTACAAGCACAGAAGAAACACAGAAAAGCGGAACTGAAAATTAATATGCGACGTCGATTGCATTTAAATAGTTGAAGACTTTTTTTCTCTCCAGAAAATGAGTGTATGTGCTGCAGAAGATAGATGTGTTGACCACCAGTTGCAAGTAAAGAACGTGTAGTGTATTCATGAATGTGCTTGCCTTTGAATGGAAAAAAACAACAAAACAAAACAAAACAAAACAAACAAAAACAAAACAAAAAAAAAACAACAACAACAACAACAACAACAACAAAAAAACACGTCAAGAGGAACGAGTTGTTTACGTCTGTCATGCGGGGTTTTTGCGTAATATTTCAAACTTGATGTACCATTTTTATTGATGATCAATGTTTTATAATCACAACAAATGAATATAGATCAGGCCTGTATGTACTGGATTTTAATCAGGTTTGTACTTATTTGTTTCTGACCACTTCATGTTCAGACACATTGCCATGTCACAAAATGGCGCCGAAATTTTGGATGTTTTTAATAATTTTCAACACATTTAAGACACAAGAACAAACCATATTCTCACAAAATTGTTGCAGACATTTCTCTAATGAATTGCAATCCTGATAACAAGTGAAACATTTGAATAATCATTGTAAACACATGTTTATACTGAATCAGACTGAGAGACCCCCATTTCCAATAAAGTTCTGAAGACTGGCCCATTTTCATCCTCCAGGCAGCCTTTGCTCTTCATGACTATCTGATGCACTTCATTTTGCCACCTTCATACTCCAGCCAGATGCATTTTCTTTCCCACAGTAAACTGACGTGTCTACTGCGTCAGGGTTCGTGAGTCACATTTGCAAATACCGCTTCATTTCCAAAGAAAAAAAAATCATACCGTTCTTTTTACATCAAGACATGATGTTGGTCGATTTTGCCATCATCTGCCTTCCGTGCTTTCTGAATTAATTGTCTGAACAGTGCTCCGACAATATTCATTGAAACAAACCTAGTTAACATGTATTTAGATATTCATATACAACACGTTAATAAGCAGAGCATGAAGTATTTCCAAGTTGTGCATTGCGTAAAATGTCAACATAATTGTTCTTACGAACTAAATGAGAGAGAGAGAGAGAGAGATCCGTCTGGTTCGCTTTGTGAATAATCTCTCTCCGTGGACATCGAGACATACAACACGGATAGTGGGACATCTGGACATACAACATGGACAGTGGACATCATGACACACAACACAGAGTGGGACATCATGACACACAACACGGACAGTGGGACATCTGTACACGCAATACGGACAGTGGGACATCATGACACACAACACGGACAGTGGGACATCTGTACACACAACACGGACAGTGGGACATCATGACACACAACACGGACAGTGGGACATCTGTACACGCAACACGGACAGTGGGACATCATGACATACAACACGGACAGTGGGACATCTGTACACTCAACACGGACAGTGGGACATCATGACACACAACACGGACAGTGGGACATCTGTACACGCAACACGGACAGTGGGACATCATGACATACAACACGGACAGTGGGACATCTGTACACTCAACACGGACAGTGGGACATCATGACACACAACACGGACAGTGGGACATCTGTACACGCAACACAGACAGTGGGACATCATGACACACAACACGGACAATGGGACATCTGTACACGCAACACGGGCAGTGGGACATCATGACACACAACACGGACAGTGGGACATCTGTACACACAACACGGACAGTGGGATATCATGACACACAACACGGACAGTGGGACATCTGTACACGCAACACGGACAGTGGGACATCATGACACACAACACGAACAGTGGGACATCATGACACACAACACGAACAGTGGGACATCATGACACACAACATGGACAGTGGAAATCTGGACACACAACACGGACAGTGGGACATCTGTACACGCAACACGGACAGTGGGACATCATGACACACAACACGAACAGTGGGACATCATGACACACAACACGGACAGTGGGACATCATGACACACAACACAGACAGTGGGACATCATGACACACAACACGGACAGTGGGACATCATGACACACAACACGGACAGTGGGACATCATGACACGCAACACGGACAGTGGGACATCATGACACACAACACGGACAGTGGGACATCATGACACACAACACAGACAGTGGGACATCATGACACACAACATGGACCGTGGGACATCTGGACACACAACACGGACAGTTAGACATCATGACACACAACACGGACAGTGGGACGTCATGACACACAACACGAACAGTGGGACATCTGGACACACAACATGGACAGTGCGACATCTGGACACACAACACAGACAGTGGGACATCATGACACACAACATGGACCGTGGGACATCATGACACACAACACGGACAGTTAGACATGATGACACACAACACGGACAGTGGGACATCTGGACGTTAATAAGTAGAGCATGGAGTATATCCAAGTTGTGCATTGCATAAAATATCAACAAAATTGTACTTACGAAATAAATGATCCCGTGCTGCCTTTGTAAATTCACCTTTGCAGTCGGTACAATATCGATTTCATTCTTCATGATATGTCATGAATGGTAGGAAACTGGAAAACATTCAAAAAAGCGGATTTGCGTCTTCTACCAATTTTGTATAAAATACATGAAATTGAAAATGTTTGTTTCCTTTTGACCCCAAAGATCTCTGTTCCAAGCTTTCTGTTCAGAATCAGTTGTCTGCCGCAGTGACCTGCTCACAGATCAGCATCAGCGCGGCAGCACTCAGTCACATCTACTGTACCGCGCTGAACGCTTTCCTCTGGCGACCCCTTTTTCGCGCTTGCGACTCTTTGAAAGGCGCTCTCACACAGGAAGAATTAATAAAAACATTCGATTCTGGACATTAAAAATAAAAATCTACTTATGTTCTCGCCCCCCTATAGTGGTCAACTTTATATCAGTGTAATCAGTATGATTTATTCTATTTTATTGTAAAAAGAACGATTTTGTTGCACACATTTTGACCTAACGCAAATTTTAATCTAAATTCCGTGGCCTTCATCCCGAGAACAGGTGAAGGCGCAGTTGAATTGACGGCACAGTTCAGTCGACGCCAGCAAGCAGCCTTCAATTTGCACCGGGGGTGAGGAGGTGAGGGATGGGGTGGATGTGGGTGTTTGGGTGGGTGACATAAAACGTGTTTGTCTCGACACGTATCGTGCTGCACCGTGCCGGTGTAGTACCAGGATAGGACCCCCCCCCCCACACACACACACACACACAAACACCTTTTTCACTGCCCACTGTAGTGGATTGGGCCCCCCAAAACTCCCACCCTACCCCATCGCCGCCCCCCGCCCCCCCCCCCCCCCCCCCCGGGGGGGGGGGGGGGGAGGGGTAGTATTATAGGACAGGCCTTTGTTGTCCTGTTCCTCAAGCCCCATTCCACACACTCACTCTATGTCCAATTCCATTGTATTTATCTTTCTGTTTTGATTTGTTTTTATTCTTTTAGTCGCACCCCCTCCCTTCTCCCCTCTCCCCAATATCCACTTTGCCCAAACAAACTCCGTTTCCTTTCCACTGGATTATCGTTGTGTTTTGTTTTGTTTTGTTTTACCCCCCCCCCCCCTCCCCCCGCCCGCCCCTCTCCCCCACCCTCCCCCCGACCCCTCCATATCCACCTTGCCCAAATAAACTCCGTTTCCTTTCCATTGGATTATCGTTTTGTTTTGTTTTGTTTTGTTTTACCCCTCCCCCCCCCCCCTCCCCCCTCCCCTTCCATATCCACCTTACCAAACAAACTCCGTTTCCTTTCCACTGGATTATCGTTTAGTTTTGTTTTGTTTTATCCCCCTCCCCCTCCCACCATCCATATCCACTTATGGTTTCTAATCAAACTGACAGAACCGATACAACATCAAGGGCGTAGGAGCTGTTTCAGCGTGAGTTTTGGAGTCCCCACTGGCTTGGAGTGAAGTCAGGCCTCCCGGTAGAATGACTCCATGGGGGTTAATTTGGGAGTGGTGGGGAGGAAAGGGGTTATTATGATATGTCACACCGGCTGGGCAGACAACAGGGTGTTCCCTTGAAGCCAGTGGCAGTGGGGGTTTGAGTGGTGGTGGTGGTAGTGGTGGTGATGGTGGTGCTCCGATTGTGTGAGGCAGGGTTCATATCAAAGACCCTGTCAGTCAGGAACGTCATGGCGGACTGCAGGATGTCCGCAGGAAGGAGGAGGAGGAGGATGGTAGTGCTGATGGTGGTGGTGGTGGTGGTGGTGGTTCAGATTCGCTCTGAAGGGGTGTACGTCACTGTGCTGTGTGACCTGGGCACTGTGGTTCGTTCTGTCCGGGGTGAGTCTCTGTCTGTCTGTCTGTCTCTCACTCTGCCTATTCTCTCTCTCTCTGTCTCTGTCTGTCTCTGTCTTTCTCTGTCTGTCTGTCTGTCTGTCTCTCTCTGTGTGTAGTATTGTGTACGCATGCTATGACTTTAAGTTGCATTGTGTAGTGCATGCGATGACATATATAATGCAGTATTGTGTAGTGTAGATCCTGTTTCAGGGCGGGGACTGGATGGAAAAAAAAAGAAAAAAAGCGCGCCAGTGCTTATCTGTTATCCTCGAAAATAAAGAATTTTGTCTTGTCTTATCCTCTCTCTCTCTCTCTCTCTCTCTCTCTCTCTCTCTCTCTCTCCTCTCTCTCTCTCAGTCTCTTTCATTCTATTCTACCAAGACACTTGTATGCTCTTTGGTTCTCTCAAGATTGGATTACTGCAACTCTCTTTTGGCCGGCCTTCCCAAATATCTGTTAGACAGAATTCAGAATAACGCTGCCAGACTCATTTGCAGAGCTTCTAAATTTGACCATGTTTCTCCTCTCCTTCAGTCTCTCCACTGGTTGCCTGTCTCTGATCGAATAGACTATAACCTATCCACTCTGACCTTTTCTGCAGTCAACGGATCTGGCCCCAAGTATCTTTCTGAACTCATCCATATCTATACCCCGTCTCGCCAGCTCCGTTCTTCCTCTGATACTCGACTTCTCAGGATACCTCACGTCAGAAGTAAGACCTATGGACACAGATCGTTTTCTTTTCAATCGGCAAAGACGTGGAACAAGCTCCCTGATAACCTCCGTCATTCTGATTCCCTCGCGTCTTTTAAATCTCGTCTCAAAACTCACCTTTTCCCTCAGCAATAAGTTCAATTGTGGCAGGTCCACTTCCTTTTCGTTAGCTGTGCTTGACTATGTGTGTATACATATGTATGTGTACATAACTACATGCATGTATATGAATGTGTATTGTGTGTGCGTGTGTTTATGTAAATTTGTGCCTGCCTATGTGTGCGTATGTGTTAGGGTGGCTGTTAGATACACATGTATGTTAAAATGTATGTATGCAGTGTGTGTGTGTGTGTGTGTGTGTGTGTGTGTGTGTGTGTGTGTAGTCACATTTGGTGTGTGTATGTAACATAGATATAATTTTTTATGTTAATGAAAGCGTTTTTGTAAAGCACCTAGAGCAGATTTCTGGATAGTGTGCTATATAGGTATCCATTATTATTATTATTATTTCTCCCTCCGTCCACTCCTCCCTGTCTCATTTTCCTCTAGCTATGTAGCGTTGTAAATGTCAAAATACTATGCCTGTAACAATGACTTATAATACGCATGCTGTATTAATAGTTTTATTTAGAATTATTTCTCCTTTTGTTTTGATCATTTTGCTGTTTCCCTTTTGAGGGCTGGATTAAAAAGTTGTCTCGCTTACCCCTCATAAAATAAAATTTATTCAAACCAGTTCAAATCACTTCAGTTCAATTCAGTTCAGTTCTCTCTCTCTCTCTGTGTGACTCTCTCTCTCTCTCTGTGACTCTCTCTCTCTCTCTCTCTCTCTCTCTCTCTCTCTCTCTCTCTCTCTGTCACAGCCATCAAACTAAATGTGTACTATTGTTGGAACATAATCGTCACGCTGTTGCATAGTTTAGTTGTTTTAGAACAAATGTTAAAAGCCCTAGAAATAGTGTAGACCCGCCCGCCAATTCAACATGTTATATTGGATCGGTGAGCTACCTTTATGTGTATAGTATTGTATCACTATATAGATCTATAGAGATCTATTGTTTAGGAAGAGTCCCGGTTAGAAGTCACTTTAGATATAAACGTAAAAATCTTTAGTGCCAGAAGTTGGAGTTGTTCTGCAACTGTCATTGGAAAACAGTCTGTGTGATTGTTGGAGCCTTCAGTCGTACTAGATTAGTTCTAGTAGGGTTCAGTTTTGACGTATTCTGTGTATATTCTAGCTTTAGACTCCCGAAACGGGGGAGTAACAAGTTAGGAGTGTTTATTAGCCTAATAATCCTAGTGCAAATCCTTGAGGAAGGATTTTGGATTCTAAGTGGGAAAAAATTCGTCTGTCCTGTCAGTTACGTGTGTTCAGGTGGCGGGATTCTCCGGGCCGTGGGCTGTGCATTCAGGAGATTCCAGGGTACACTTTCTGTGCCCCATCTTGTACCCCATTTCCACTTACCATTTCCCTTACACCCCTGCTCCCCCGCTTCTAAAGGACTACGACCCTCTGCGATCTTTAGGAATCTACGCCTGTAAAGTAAACGGCCAGACTGTGGGTCAGCTATGGGGTGAGCTTCGGACAGGCTTTATTTTATTACATCAAGGCGGAACTGTGGATCAGCTTTTGGGGTGGGCGACAGAGAGACGTTTAATTTACATCGGGATGGGTAACTGGGTTAGCTTCGTGTTCTTTGTCAAATTGGGGTAGCTTCTTTGATCGTCATCAGCATTGGGAGGGTATCACTTAACATCATTTAACATTGGGTTAGCATCAATGGTTCGTCATCAGCATGGGATAGCATCAGTGTTTATCCTCGGCGTTTAGATCTGCTGGTTGGACTCCAAAGGGAGCGGAGAATAATCATCGCGGTTTTACTGCGGACGCTAACCTGGTAAAAGAAAAGTGTTATTATTTGTATTTCCCTGGACAGTTCTTGGAGGAACTTGACATCACGATTATATTGTGGACACTATCCTGGAAAAAAAAAAATTTGTATTTCTCTGGAGAGTTCGAGGAGGAACTTGACGGAAGACTATGAATTAATTTAGTGACCTATATAAGGGTCGAAGGACTTAGTTGAGCGAATGTGTATGAATGTGTGTTCAGAGTAGATGTATGATTGAGAGAGTGCAAGGTGCGTCGGAGTAGAGTAATATTAAAATTTGATGTTATGGGTGAATGAATAAATGTTTGTATGACTGGTCATTAAGCCCGTGTCGTTGTTGATATTTTGTTTGTACGTCCATATCAATGTTCAGGGCAAAGGGGCATATCTTATCTAATATCGCCTGTTTCTTTTCTTGACTACCCATCTCTAATTCCATAGGGTTCTTCTCTTCTCACCTCTTTAAACCTCGTCTGTCCCCTCCAAACTATCCTCTCCTCATTAAATCTGCCTTTCTGACAGTCTGTCTGTCTCCCTCTCTCTCTGTACCCAGATCTGACTGTTTTCAATGGGAAGGCTGCAAATACAGAATACAGTGCGACTGATAATGATATAATTTCCCCATAGTCTTTATAATTTAGTTTTTAATGCCTGTTAAAATGTGTAATGTCTAAACACTTATCATTTTTTGTTTAAAAAGTCTTTTTTTGGATCATGTCACAATACAACACAGATATCGATGAATAGGACAACAAGAAAATCTTATAAAAAGTCCTGTCCTGATACATGTGTATTAAACATTAAAACGAAACACACACACACACACACACACACACACACACACACAAACCGAAAAAACCCCATTAAAACGAAAAAAAGAGAAAAATACATAGGCATTTACAGTCAGGCAACCAAACACTCAAGCACAAATTAATGCACACACAGCCATACCCACACAATCATCACACTCATCATACATATCCCATGAAAAAGCCAACATGATGCAGTGTCATATCACAATACTTAAAAACCCTATCACAATACTTTAAACTATTCCCGGTATCACAATTGTGACCAAGCGCGCTATGCTTGCTCCAACACTATTCACGCACAAGCCACAGCAGACGACAGTTTTGCCTCATAACCCGCGCACAGAATGTGTGACGTCACTCCGCTTACATCACTTTGTCCTCCTCGCCAGACACCTGCTCACAGCTCGCCCAATGTCGCATCCCAGTACGTCATTGGCTGAGAGCAAACTTGTGTTTCTGTTCCACAGTATTTAATTAATAGCTCTTTTGTTAGATCAGTAAACTACTAGTATTATATACTGGCAGAATCGTCTTAACTCCATCTTTAAATCTATTCCATTTATGTTTGCCTACGTGAAACTGATTTAACGCAGTTTGTAATTTTCAGCGACGAGCTCGTTAAAACTGACCCTGTTCAGGTGACTTAAATTAAGATTATAAATTCATCTTAAATAATCAACACTTCATTTTACACTCATTATAAAGTAGGCGTTGAGCTCTTTCTTTTGCAACTTATCCGATGCAAATCGGTTCAGTAATCATCTAGAAATCTGTCACTGAACACCTTGTAACAAGCACAGTTCTCATCAGATTTCTTCAGATTAGTGACGATTTGGTTTGCAGCCCACGTGATTGTCTTTGTAGTTCGCCTAATTTGTATAAATTGGCCGAGCGGGTGATGAGTGGTCACTTCCACACCCGAGCCAGCCGCGGCCAACACCTGCTCCCTTTGTCTCTTGCTGTGTAGTGGTCAGTGTCGTTCCCACAACAGCATCTCGCTACGTATGGCTGTAAGTACTATTGTGTAGAATGTGTTGACTTGTGCTTTAAAGGTATCCTTCGACACAGTACTTGTGTTCATATAAGTATGTTCAGTTGTTGCTTTGTTCAGTTAATTCTTTGTTTAGTTATGGCTTTGACATGTTAGGCACAGCTCGGTTATGATTGATCTAGAAAATCGCCATGTCGTCATATGTTCGTAGCAGTATTCCATTTGATTCTTTTTACGTCAGTCAATGACGCCTCGGGATACAAGAAAGTCTGTTCCAGAATGTTCTAGGGGATGACTCATTCTCTCTCATCTGCTGTCACTGAAGGTTAGGTTACTTATCCCCGCTTCAGCAGAGACGATTTAAATGTTGAGCGCAAGCTTAGCTATGCTCATATTTGGCTTTGATGCAACGGATAACTTGTGTAAGTTCATTCTCCACTTAATGGTTAAGCCATGATGGTGCTTCACTTACTCTCTGGTCTATCAGGTTGCCAGTATTATATCTAAGCCACTGATTCTCCATCTTGTTTACTATTCAGGTATTATCTTACATGCTGATCTCGGTTGTACTGCTACAGTGTGCTCAGTACTCTAAGATGTGTGTAGTATTCTGTTGAGGTGATTACAAGATAGTGTTTGATTAATATCAGTTATTGGTTAAAACCACCTGATATGCATCAGTCTGTTAATTGTAAGTTAGTTATCATGCTCTCTCCTATACGGCTTATTCCCGTATAGTGCTACATGATAAACTGCTTCATTTGAGTCACTTTGACACAGTATGAGCTTTTTGAGTCCAGACCAAGTAATAGTCTTTCCAGCTCAGTTATCATGCTTTCTCCTATACAGCATACTCCGGTATAGTGCCACATGATGATTGATTCATTTGAGTCGCTTTAAATTTAATACAGCTGAAATAGTTTTCCATGAATTAGGTTGTTTGGTTACTTCACTAATTAAGTATAACTCTAGCCCTTTAGTTGCATGGTCTTGGGGACCAGGTGAAGAATAACAGACATGTTGCTTTTATGAGTTTACTGTGTATGTGTACTTGATAGTGAGTATATTTTATAAATTATATGTTAAGTGTTTTGTGTACTAAGTTTGGGGTTTGATTTCCCATTTGGAGTTGATAGGATGAGTTTGTTGTATTTTGATAATTATGTTGTTATTATTTACTATAAGGTATGTTAGTATTAATGGTACTTGACTAAGGGAGTTGCATATAGTTGTTTTGGGCAAATACCAAACCCAGAGGTAGGCACAGCACTGTGTATGCTCCATGCTACCTACATCCGTGAATGACTGACTTCCCACTTATGGTGCTTCCAGTGTTCATGTATTGTAGAATATGGTTTTTGTGTTTCGGTTTGGTTTTGTTTCCCTCCTTTATGCTTTGTTGATGCGGGTACTCTACCAGTCTTGGTCTTTGCCTCATGTATGTTCATTGTTATACATACATGCAACGTTGACATTGTATTTATGGCTTTTATTTGTTTGTGTCTTGCAGGCACTGTTTTTCCTGTAATAACTGTAGTGAATAAACAACTGAAAGGGCGTCCGCTTTCATATGCTCCTGCCTGCACGAGAACCTGCTATCTTTTACTACTGTTAATTCCTCATTCCACTCCAACCATACCCTTACCCCTATCTCCACTCCACTCCAACCCTACCCTTACCCCGAGTCCATCACACAATTGGCGCTGCGAGCAGGATCCCTTTAGGAGCAGAAAGTTACCATCCATACAACAACAGGAAAACAGTGCAGCTGAATACAGCAAACTGAGCAATGGCAAACGAAGCACACGCCATCACCCTCCGCCCCCACAAGCTGCCCAAGTTCTCTGGGGAGGAAGGGACATTAGATGTCGAGGACTTCATCCGCGAGGTAAGGCTGGCCCTCGAACTCCAGCCCTTACCAGACTCAGTAGCAGCGGGGTGGCTCCTCGCTTCGCTGGAAGGCCGGGCCCGACAGGAAGTCGTCAGACTGCCGACTGCCGACGTAAACTCGCCAGACAAAATTTTAGAGTTGATCAAGGAAAACTGGGGGGAGCAGCGCGATGGCCCCACACTGGCAGCTGCCTTTTATAAACGCCAACAGGGCGTGGGGGAAACAGTGGGGGAGTATGCCTCTCAACTAAGGACCCTTTGGATGAAAGCCAACCATGTACAGGCCCACGTACTGCCACCAGAAGTGCTCTGTCCAACTTTTGCCAATGGCCTTCATCCAGCTGCTTTACGTTGCGACATAAAGCGGATCCTCAGGGAACACCCAGGCACCACCTTTGAAGAAGCCAAAAGGGAGGCCCAGAGGTGGATGAGAGAGGACAACCCAGACCCATTAGACCAGTTTGCGGTGGCAAGGATCGCTCGACTGGAGGCTCGAATTGAGGCCCTCACCACTGCACGGGCATCTGCACCTACACCTGCACCGGCACCTGCACCTACACCTGCACCTGCTGGCCAGAGAGAAGTCGTGTGGGCCCCACCAAGACTGCCACAGCCATCTCAGCACATGCGCCGGGATCAACAACCCCTGCGACAAGGACAACCACTCAAGCAAGAAGCAAGAGATGGAGGGAGATCACGACCACGCTGCCTGTGGTGTAGTCGTTTCGGCCACACTGAGCAACAGTGCCGCACCAAGCAGCGGTACATGCAGCAACGGGGAGGCAAGCCAGGACAACGACAGGGAAACTTCTAACCCCCGTTGCCATCAGTAGGCAGGCAACGGGGGGCGGGAACACGCTGATTGGCCAGTGCCCCACAGCAGACATCACTGTCAACAACCAAGTGGTGTCTGCACTGATCGACACAGGAAGCGAGGTGACCACAGTGACTGAGACATGGGCAGCGAAACATCTCAGTCATTTGAAACTACAGGACTGCCACATCACAGTCAGGGCTGTCAACGGCACAGAGGTACCATACACCGGCATCTACGTCGTCGACATCCAGCTGTTCGACCAACACTGCCCCAACGTTCCAGTCCTTGTTGTCAAGGAGCCCACAGATCCAGCCATGCAGCAACGCAAAATGCACCTGCCTGTACTGCTGGGCATGAATGTCCTGGGTCCATGTCTATCAAAAGCCCAGGGCCTTCCTCCCTACCTCCAGACCACTATCCGTGAGATTCATCTCGACAACGTCTCCACAAGAGGAATGGCACGGACACATCAGAAATGCTGCATCCCTGCAAACTCTATGGCGACAGTGCGGGTGACTGGGAATGAAACTGCTAACCGCCTCTTTGCTTCTCCACTGGCCCAACCACTCCCAGGAGGGCTTCTCCTGGTGCCAACACTCATTGCTGCTGACAAAGCTTCCCGGTATGTTCGTCTGGCCAACCTTTCACAGGAAGACAAGTTCCTGCCAGCTCGCACTCCTGTGGCAACCCTCCATGCTGTTGTTGCAGTTGAGAGCCCAGACAACATCCAGGTCACAGCACATGCCAATGAACTTGTTGTCTCCCTCCAAACCAATGCTTGCTCACCTACCCCTCCCCCTCCCCAATCTACTCCTTTCCCCTCTTTCGATGGCACCGCTACTCAGCAACAACAACTCCAGGAACTGCTGTCTAGGCATGCGACTTGCTTCTCCACAGGTGAAAATGATCTGGGTTATACAGATGCAGTCTATCATCGCATCCGAACTACAGACCCCGCACCAGTGGCCCAGCCATATCGCCGAATACCTCCACACCAGTTCCAGGAAGTACAGGACCACATCAAGGGGCTCTTAGCAAAAGATGTCATTGTAGAGAGCTACAGCCCCTACGCAGCCCCAGTCGTCGTGGTCCGGAAGAAGGATGGCAGTCTTCGCCTGTGCGTAGACTACAGACGCCTCAACTCCAAGACAGTAGGCGACGCATACCCACTACCACAGATCCAGGAATCCTTTGATGCCTTGGTGGGAGCCCAGTATTTCTCAACACTCGACTTGGCCAGCAGCTACGACCAGATAGCTATGCACCCAGACGACCAGCACAAGACCGCCTTCATCACTCCTACAGGCCTCTTTGAATATACTCGAATGCCCATGGGGTTGGCTTCGGCCCCAGCAACATTCCAGCGGCTTATGCAGTCAACAATGTCAGACTACCTGTTCCAGTTCCTCCTGGTATACCTGGATGACCTTTTAGTCTACTCCAAGTCATTTGAGGAGCACCTGGGACATCTGGATGCACTGCTGGGTCGCATTGCACAGACTGGTTTGAAACTCCGTTTGGACAAATGCCAGTTCTTACGCCGAGAAGTCACCTACCTGGGCCACACCATCTCTGCAAATGGCGTAAGCTGCGAAGCTGGCAAAGTCGACGCTGTCAGGAATTGGCCGAAGCCGGCCACTCTGAAAGACCTCCGCAGCTTCTTGGGATTCGCCAGTTATTACAGGCGTTTCATTCATCGCTTCTCTCACACCGCCGGTCCTCTCCATGACCTAGTGGCTGAGGCAGCAAAACAGGGAAGAAAGAAACTGCTGATCACCCGACTATGGCAGCCCAAGCATCAAGTGGCGTTTGACCAGCTAAAGACGGCCCTCACAACAGCTCCAGTCCTTGGCTATGCAGATTTCACAAAGCCCTTCATCATGGAAACTGATGCCAGCCATGACGGGTTGAGTGCCATACTCTCCCAGGACCAGGACAGGGGTCGACGTGTCATTGCGTATGCCAGCCGTCGTCTACGCCCCACTGAGAAGAACCAGGCTACGTACAGCAGCATGAAGCTTGAGTTCTTGGCCATGAAGTGGGCCATCACAGAGAAGTTCCGGCACTATCTCATAGGTGCCACCTTTGTTGTCCTCACGGACAACAACCCATTGGCCCACTTCCAGACTGCGGCCCTTGGCGCCTTGGAGCAAAGATGGGCATCCCAGCTAGCCCAGTTCAACTTCGAGGTGAAGTACCGGCCAGGTAGAACCAACCCTGCTGACGCCCTGTCCCGATTACCATTTGTTTCCCATCCCCCATCCATATCCACTCCGATGCCCCCAGAAGTTGCACTTTCAGAAAGTGCCCTTTGCAACTGCCAGAGCATCAGCACAGCAGTTGTCATTCCCCCTGATGGTGACGTGCCACCAGCTCCGTCCCCAACTCAGGAGACTCTGCTGCCACGACTCAGCAGACCCGAACTCCGACAGCTCCAGCTGGAAGATGTGATCATTGCACCCGTGCTGACAGCCTGGCCATCCAAGCTAAAATCCAGCCAAGACCGTCAGGTATGCACCCTGTTGCAGCAGCATGCCCGACTGGTCTGTGAAGACGGCGTCCTGCTCAGGCGAATAACGGACCCCAATCTTGGCGCTTCCAAGCAACTGGTCCTCCCGAGCACACTTCGCCCCGATGTCCTCGAGATGGTACACGACCGCATGGGACATCAAGGCTACGAGCGGACCATGGATCTGCTGAGACCCCGTGTCTACTGGCCAGGTATGTATGCTGACACAAAAGCATATCTTACCAGATGTCAGCGCTGCACCATGAACCGCCTGCCCTCCAAGATTCACACCCCAGTTACCCCTTTACTGGCCAGCCGCCCACTAGAAGTCCTAGCCATCGACTTCACCCGACTGGAACCTGCGAGTGACGGCCGGGAATCCATACTTGTTGTCACGGATGTCTTCAGCAAGTTCACACAAGCCATCCCAACCCGCAACCAGGAAGCTTCAACAGTTGCCCAGGCCCTGGTGCGAGAATGGTTCCAGCGTTACGGGGTACCAGAAAGAATCCACAGCGACCAAGGCCGTGACTTTGAATCCAAACTGGTCAAGGAGCTGTGCCGCATCTATGGCGTCAAGAAGACCAGAACAACACCATACCATCCCCAGGGTAACGCCCAGTGTGAGCGGTTCAACCGATCCCTCCATGATCTGCTGCGCACCCTACCACCGGAGCAGAAGAGACGCTGGCCCATACATCTGCCGGAGGTTGTGCAGGCGTACAACAACACGCCTCATGCCTCCACGGGGTTTGCCCCACACTTTCTTTTGTTTGGACAGGAACCCAGGCTCCCGGTAGACGATCTTCTAGGGCGCCCTGAACCGACGGCCGCAGGAGCTGTGGACTGGGTGAGACAGCACCGACAGCGACTCCAGGTGGCACACCAGAGGGCACTACACCAACTGCAACAGGCAGCCCTGCAACGTGCCAAGTTCAACAGGCAACACAGCATGGCCCATGATCTACACGTTGGGGACTACGTCTACGTAAGGAACCGAGTCCTGGGCCGCAACAAGATACAGGACTTCTGGCAGCCAGACCTTCACCAGGTGACTAACCGCCCCTATGGACACCTACATGTCTACTCCGTGGTGCCATTGGCGGGTGGCCCCGAAAAGGTCATCAACAGAAAACACTTGCTGCCGGCAACTGAACCCATTGCAGACTGGGAGCCAGAACAGCCCAAACAGCAACCTCCAGTTCCATCTCCACAAGACTCTGACACAGACTCTGATGATGAGGTATGGTTTATAATACCACCCCATCCCCAGCCCAGGTGTGGAACTCCTCCACCCGACACTGCGTCAGAAGCACCCCAGGCCGCAGCCCAGAATGACCTGCCTGCAGCATCAGCCCCTGTGCAAAGACGGTCCCAGCGCCTCAAAGAGAAGGCCAGAATTAAGAATTGACATTCTTTTCCTTTCCTTCCCCAGAATGGACAATTGAGGTTGAAATTCTAGTCTCACTTGCAACTAGGACTATTTCACCCACTCTATTTTTTTTCAAGTCTTGCCTCTCCCATGGCCTTTTCCGCCATGTGGCCAGTGTAACGCAAACTGTTTCATCTCTTAGGTACATGTTTTCTTATTTTGTTTTCATTCCAACCAGTTTGGGTGGACTTTATATTTTGTGGGTTTTGGTGTACTTTTTTTTTCTTCTATTTTTTTTTATTCTTGCCTCCCCAAGGCCAATCCTGCTAAATGGTCTTTGCAAAGACAAATATTTGTTGTTGAAATGCTTGCTTGTTAATTTTAAGCACTAGTCGGGCAATCATACGATACATAGATTGATAGGCACACAAATGAATGCTTTCCATCTTCATAGTGTATTTCACCAAATTGGGACCCCTTCTCTATATCAAACTCTTCAAAGTTAAGTTAGGATGCATTTGACTAAGTCCAAACTCTTAACTTAGCCTGGCTAAAGCCACTTTGAATATAGAAGTAGAGTATTGTTCCTAAGAATGTTGCAGTCATTTCACATTCGCTTAGCTATTAGTTATCAACTAAATTATCTCCCTTACCTGCCCAATAATTCTTGTTTGATGCTCAGCTAAGTCTCCTCACAAGAATTACTTTAAATTAACCATCGCGGACGATGGTTTTCAAAAGATGGGGGGAGGTGTGACCAAGCGCGCTATGCTTGCTCCAACACTATTCACGCACAAGCCACAGCAGACGACAGTTTTCCCTCATAACCCGCGCACAGAATGTGTGACGTCACTCCGCTTACATCACTTTGTCCTCCTCGCCAGACACCTGCTCACAGCTCGCCCAATGTCGCATCCCAGTACGTCATTGGCTGAGAGCAAACTTGTGTTTCTGTTCCACAGTATTTAATTAATAGCTCTTTTGTTAGATCAGTAAACTACTAGTATTATATACTGGCAGAATCGTCTTAACTCCATCTTTAAATCTATTCCATTTATGTTTGCCTACGTGAAACTGATTTAACGCAGTTTGTAATTTTCAGCGACGAGCTCGTTAAAACTGACCCTGTTCAGGTGACTTAAATTAAGATTATAAATTCATCTTAAATAATCAACACTTCATTTTACACTCATTATAAAGTAGGCGTTGAGCTCTTTCTTTTGCAACTTATCCGATGCAAATCGGTTCAGTAATCATCTAGAAATCTGTCACTGAACACCTTGTAACAAGCACAGTTCTCATCAGATTTCTTCAGATTAGTGACGATTTGGTTTGCAGCCCACGTGATTGTCTTTGTAGTTCGCCTAATTTGTATAAATTGGCCGAGCGGGTGATGAGTGGTCACTTCCACACCCGAGCCAGCCGCGGCCAACACCTGCTCCCTTTGTCTCTTGCTGTGTAGTGGTCAGTGTCGTTCCCACAACAGCATCTCGCTACGTATGGCTGTAAGTACTATTGTGTAGAATGTGTTGACTTGTGCTTTAAAGGTATCCTTCGACACAGTACTTGTGTTCATATAAGTATGTTCAGTTGTTGCTTTGTTCAGTTAATTCTTTGTTTAGTTATGGCTTTGACATGTTAGGCACAGCTCGGCTATGATTGATCTAGAAAATCGCCATGTCGTCATATGTTCGTAGCAGTATTCCATTTGATTCTTTTTACGTCAGTCAATGACGCCTCGGGATACAAGAAAGTCTGTTCCAGAATGTTCTAGGGGATGACTCATTCTCTCTCATCTGCTGTCACTGAAGGTTAGGTTACTTATCCCCGCTTCAGCGGAGACGATTTAAATGTTGAGCGCAAGCTTAGCTATGCTCATATTTGGCTTTGATGCAACGGATAACTTGTGTAAGTTCATTCTCCACTTAATGGTTAAGCCATGATGGTGCTTCACTTACTCTCTGGTCTATCAGGTTGCCAGTATTATATCTAAGCCACTGATTCTCCATCTTGTTTACTATTCAGGTATTATCTTACATGCTGATCTCGGTTGTACTGCTACAGTGTGCTCAGTACTCTAAGATGTGTGTAGTATTCTGTTGAGGTGATTACAAGATAGTGTTTGATTAATATCAGTTATTGGTTAAAACCACCTGATATGCATCAGTCTGTTAATTGTAAGTTAGTTATCATGCTCTCTCCTATACGGCTTATTCCCGAAAAGTGCTACATGATAAACTGCTTCATTTGAGTCACTTTGACACAGTATGAGCTTTTTGAGTCCAGACCAAGTAATAGTCTTTCCAGCTCAGTTATCATGCTTTCTCCTATACAGCATACTCCGGTATAGTGCCACATGATGATTGATTCATTTGAGTCGCTTTAAATTTAATACAGCTGAAATAGTTTTCCATGAATTAGGTTGTTTGGTTACTTCACTAATTAAGTATAACTCTAGCCCTTTAGTTGCATGGTCTTGGGGACCAGGTGAAGAATAACAGACATGTTGCTTTTATGAGTTTACTGTGTATGTGTACTTGATAGTGAGTATATTTTATAAATTATATGTTAAGTGTTTTGTGTACTAAGTTTGGGGTTTGATTTCCCATTTGGAGTTGATAGGATGAGTTTGTTGTATTTTGATAATTATGTTGTTATTATTTACTATAAGGTATGTTAGTATTAATGGTACTTGACTAAGGGAGTTGCATATAGTTGTTTTGGGCAAATACCAAACCCAGAGGTAGGCACAGCACTGTGTATGCTCCATGCTACCTACATCCGTGAATGACTGACTTCCCACTTATGGTGCTTCCAGTGTTCATGTATTGTAGAATATGGTTTTTGTGTTTCGGTTTGGTTTTGTTTCCCTCCTTTATGCTTTGTTGATGCGGGTACTCTACCAGTCTTGGTCTTTGCCTCATGTATGTTCATTGTTATACATACATGCAACGTTGACATTGTATTTATGGCTTTTATTTGTTTGTGTCTTGCAGGCACTGTTTTTCCTGTAATAACTGTAGTGAATAAACAACTGAAAGGGCGTCCGCTTTCATATGCTCCTGCCTGCACGAGAACCTGCTATCTTTTACTACTGTTAATTCCTCATTCCACTCCAACCATACCCTTACCCCTATCTCCACTCCACTCCAACCCTACCCTTACCCCGAGTCCATCACACAATTGGCGCTGCGAGCAGGATCCCTTTAGGAGCAGAAAGTTACCATCCATACAACAACAGGAAAACAGTGCAGCTGAATACAGCAAACTGAGCAATGGCAAACGAAGCACACGCCATCACCCTCCGCCCCCACAAGCTGCCCAAGTTCTCTGGGGAGGAAGGGACATTAGATGTCGAGGACTTCATCCGCGAGGTAAGGCTGGCCCTCGAACTCCAGCCCTTACCAGACTCAGTAGCAGCGGGGTGGCTCCTCGCTTCGCTGGAAGGCCGGGCCCGACAGGAAGTCGTCAGACTGCCGACTGCCGACGTAAACTCGCCAGACAAAATTTTAGAGTTGATCAAGGAAAACTGGGGGGAGCAGCGCGATGGCCCCACACTGGCAGCTGCCTTTTATAAACGCCAACAGGGCGTGGGGGAAACAGTGGGGGAGTATGCCTCTCAACTAAGGACCCTTTGGATGAAAGCCAACCATGTACAGGCCCACGTACTGCCACCAGAAGTGCTCTGTCCAACTTTTGCCAATGGCCTTCATCCAGCTGCTTTACGTTGCGACATAAAGCGGATCCTCAGGGAACACCCAGGCACCACCTTTGAAGAAGCCAAAAGGGAGGCCCAGAGGTGGATGAGAGAGGACAACCCAGACCCATTAGACCAGTTTGCGGTGGCAAGGATCGCTCGACTGGAGGCTCGAATTGAGGCCCTCACCACTGCACGGGCATCTGCACCTACACCTGCACCGGCACCTGCACCTACACCTGCACCTGCTGGCCAGAGAGAAGTCGTGTGGGCCCCACCAAGACTGCCACAGCCATCTCAGCACATGCGCCGGGATCAACAACCCCTGCGACAAGGACAACCACTCAAGCAAGAAGCAAGAGATGGAGGGAGATCACGACCACGCTGCCTGTGGTGTAGTCGTTTCGGCCACACTGAGCAACAGTGCCGCACCAAGCAGCGGTACATGCAGCAACGGGGAGGCAAGCCAGGACAACGACAGGGAAACTTCTAACCCCCGTTGCCATCAGTAGGCAGGCAACGGGGGGCGGGAACACGCTGATTGGCCAGTGCCCCACAGCAGACATCACTGTCAACAACCAAGTGGTGTCTGCACTGATCGACACAGGAAGCGAGGTGACCACAGTGACTGAGACATGGGCAGCGAAACATCTCAGTCATTTGAAACTACAGGACTGCCACATCACAGTCAGGGCTGTCAACGGCACAGAGGTACCATACACCGGCATCTACGTCGTCGACATCCAGCTGTTCGACCAACACTGCCCCAACGTTCCAGTCCTTGTTGTCAAGGAGCCCACAGATCCAGCCATGCAGCAACGCAAAATGCACCTGCCTGTACTGCTGGGCATGAATGTCCTGGGTCCATGTCTATCAAAAGCCCAGGGCCTTCCTCCCTACCTCCAGACCACTATCCGTGAGATTCATCTCGACAACGTCTCCACAAGAGGAATGGCACGGACACATCAGAAATGCTGCATCCCTGCAAACTCTATGGCGACAGTGCGGGTGACTGGGAATGAAACTGCTAACCGCCTCTTTGCTTCTCCACTGGCCCAACCACTCCCAGGAGGGCTTCTCCTGGTGCCAACACTCATTGCTGCTGACAAAGCTTCCCGGTATGTTCGTCTGGCCAACCTTTCACAGGAAGACAAGTTCCTGCCAGCTCGCACTCCTGTGGCAACCCTCCATGCTGTTGTTGCAGTTGAGAGCCCAGACAACATCCAGGTCACAGCACATGCCAATGAACTTGTTGTCTCCCTCCAAACCAATGCTTGCTCACCTACCCCTCCCCCTCCCCAATCTACTCCTTTCCCCTCTTTCGATGGCACCGCTACTCAGCAACAACAACTCCAGGAACTGCTGTCTAGGCATGCGACTTGCTTCTCCACAGGTGAAAATGATCTGGGTTATACAGATGCAGTCTATCATCGCATCCGAACTACAGACCCCGCACCAGTGGCCCAGCCATATCGCCGAATACCTCCACACCAGTTCCAGGAAGTACAGGACCACATCAAGGGGCTCTTAGCAAAAGATGTCATTGTAGAGAGCTACAGCCCCTACGCAGCCCCAGTCGTCGTGGTCCGGAAGAAGGATGGCAGTCTTCGCCTGTGCGTAGACTACAGACGCCTCAACTCCAAGACAGTAGGCGACGCATACCCACTACCACAGATCCAGGAATCCTTTGATGCCTTGGTGGGAGCCCAGTATTTCTCAACACTCGACTTGGCCAGCAGCTACGACCAGATAGCTATGCACCCAGACGACCAGCACAAGACCGCCTTCATCACTCCTACAGGCCTCTTTGAATATACTCGAATGCCCATGGGGTTGGCTTCGGCCCCAGCAACATTCCAGCGGCTTATGCAGTCAACAATGTCAGACTACCTGTTCCAGTTCCTCCTGGTATACCTGGATGACCTTTTAGTCTACTCCAAGTCATTTGAGGAGCACCTGGGACATCTGGATGCACTGCTGGGTCGCATTGCACAGACTGGTTTGAAACTCCGTTTGGACAAATGCCAGTTCTTACGCCGAGAAGTCACCTACCTGGGCCACACCATCTCTGCAAATGGCGTAAGCTGCGAAGCTGGCAAAGTCGACGCTGTCAGGAATTGGCCGAAGCCGGCCACTCTGAAAGACCTCCGCAGCTTCTTGGGATTCGCCAGTTATTACAGGCGTTTCATTCATCGCTTCTCTCACACCGCCGGTCCTCTCCATGACCTAGTGGCTGAGGCAGCAAAACAGGGAAGAAAGAAACTGCTGATCACCCGACTATGGCAGCCCAAGCATCAAGTGGCGTTTGACCAGCTAAAGACGGCCCTCACAACAGCTCCAGTCCTTGGCTATGCAGATTTCACAAAGCCCTTCATCATGGAAACTGATGCCAGCCATGACGGGTTGAGTGCCATACTCTCCCAGGACCAGGACAGGGGTCGACGTGTCATTGCGTATGCCAGCCGTCGTCTACGCCCCACTGAGAAGAACCAGGCTACGTACAGCAGCATGAAGCTTGAGTTCTTGGCCATGAAGTGGGCCATCACAGAGAAGTTCCGGCACTATCTCATAGGTGCCACCTTTGTTGTCCTCACGGACAACAACCCATTGGCCCACTTCCAGACTGCGGCCCTTGGCGCCTTGGAGCAAAGATGGGCATCCCAGCTAGCCCAGTTCAACTTCGAGGTGAAGTACCGGCCAGGTAGAACCAACCCTGCTGACGCCCTGTCCCGATTACCATTTGTTTCCCATCCCCCATCCATATCCACTCCGATGCCCCCAGAAGTTGCACTTTCAGAAAGTGCCCTTTGCAACTGCCAGAGCATCAGCACAGCAGTTGTCATTCCCCCTGATGGTGACGTGCCACCAGCTCCGTCCCCAACTCAGGAGACTCTGCTGCCACGACTCAGCAGACCCGAACTCCGACAGCTCCAGCTGGAAGATGTGATCATTGCACCCGTGCTGACAGCCTGGCCATCCAAGCTAAAATCCAGCCAAGACCGTCAGGTATGCACCCTGTTGCAGCAGCATGCCCGACTGGTCTGTGAAGACGGCGTCCTGCTCAGGCGAATAACGGACCCCAATCTTGGCGCTTCCAAGCAACTGGTCCTCCCGAGCACACTTCGCCCCGATGTCCTCGAGATGGTACACGACCGCATGGGACATCAAGGCTACGAGCGGACCATGGATCTGCTGAGACCCCGTGTCTACTGGCCAGGTATGTATGCTGACACAAAAGCATATCTTACCAGATGTCAGCGCTGCACCATGAACCGCCTGCCCTCCAAGATTCACACCCCAGTTACCCCTTTACTGGCCAGCCGCCCACTAGAAGTCCTAGCCATCGACTTCACCCGACTGGAACCTGCGAGTGACGGCCGGGAATCCATACTTGTTGTCACGGATGTCTTCAGCAAGTTCACACAAGCCATCCCAACCCGCAACCAGGAAGCTTCAACAGTTGCCCAGGCCCTGGTGCGAGAATGGTTCCAGCGTTACGGGGTACCAGAAAGAATCCACAGCGACCAAGGCCGTGACTTTGAATCCAAACTGGTCAAGGAGCTGTGCCGCATCTATGGCGTCAAGAAGACCAGAACAACACCATACCATCCCCAGGGTAACGCCCAGTGTGAGCGGTTCAACCGATCCCTCCATGATCTGCTGCGCACCCTACCACCGGAGCAGAAGAGACGCTGGCCCATACATCTGCCGGAGGTTGTGCAGGCGTACAACAACACGCCTCATGCCTCCACGGGGTTTGCCCCACACTTTCTTTTGTTTGGACAGGAACCCAGGCTCCCGGTAGACGATCTTCTAGGGCGCCCTGAACCGACGGCCGCAGGAGCTGTGGACTGGGTGAGACAGCACCGACAGCGACTCCAGGTGGCACACCAGAGGGCACTACACCAACTGCAACAGGCAGCCCTGCAACGTGCCAAGTTCAACAGGCAACACAGCATGGCCCATGATCTACACGTTGGGGACTACGTCTACGTAAGGAACCGAGTCCTGGGCCGCAACAAGATACAGGACTTCTGGCAGCCAGACCTTCACCAGGTGACTAACCGCCCCTATGGACACCTACATGTCTACTCCGTGGTGCCATTGGCGGGTGGCCCCGAAAAGGTCATCAACAGAAAACACTTGCTGCCGGCAACTGAACCCATTGCAGACTGGGAGCCAGAACAGCCCAAACAGCAACCTCCAGTTCCATCTCCACAAGACTCTGACACAGACTCTGATGATGAGGTATGGTTTATAATACCACCCCATCCCCAGCCCAGGTGTGGAACTCCTCCACCCGACACTGCGTCAGAAGCACCCCAGGCCGCAGCCCAGAATGACCTGCCTGCAGCATCAGCCCCTGTGCAAAGACGGTCCCAGCGCCTCAAAGAGAAGGCCAGAATTAAGAATTGACATTCTTTTCCTTTCCTTCCCCAGAATGGACAATTGAGGTTGAAATTCTAGTCTCACTTGCAACTAGGACTATTTCACCCACTCTATTTTTTTTCAAGTCTTGCCTCTCCCATGGCCTTTTCCGCCATGTGGCCAGTGTAACGCAAACTGTTTCATCTCTTAGGTACATGTTTTCTTATTTTGTTTTCATTCCAACCAGTTTGGGTGGACTTTATATTTTGTGGGTTTTGGTGTACTTTTTTTTTCTTCTATTTTTTTTTATTCTTGCCTCCCCAAGGCCAATCCTGCTAAATGGTCTTTGCAAAGACAAATATTTGTTGTTGAAATGCTTGCTTGTTAATTTTAAGCACTAGTCGGGCAATCATACGATACATAGATTGATAGGCACACAAATGAATGCTTTCCATCTTCATAGTGTATTTCACCAAATTGGGACCCCTTCTCTATATCAAACTCTTCAAAGTTAAGTTAGGATGCATTTGACTAAGTCCAAACTCTTAACTTAGCCTGGCTAAAGCCACTTTGAATATAGAAGTAGAGTATTGTTCCTAAGAATGTTGCAGTCATTTCACATTCGCTTAGCTATTAGTTATCAACTAAATTATCTCCCTTACCTGCCCAATAATTCTTGTTTGATGCTCAGCTAAGTCTCCTCACAAGAATTACTTTAAATTAACCATCGCGGACGATGGTTTTCAAAAGATGGGGGGAGGTGTGACCAAGCGCGCTATGCTTGCTCCAACACTATTCACGCACAAGCCACAGCAGACGACAGTTTTCCCTCATAACCCGCGCACAGAATGTGTGACGTCACTCCGCTTACATCACTTTGTCCTCCTCGCCAGACACCTGCTCACAGCTCGCCCAATGTCGCATCCCAGTACGTCATTGGCTGAGAGCAAACTTGTGTTTCTGTTCCACAGTATTTAATTAATAGCTCTTTTGTTAGATCAGTAAACTACTAGTATTATATACTGGCAGAATCGTCTTAACTCCATCTTTAAATCTATTCCATTTATGTTTGCCTACGTGAAACTGATTTAACGCAGTTTGTAATTTTCAGCGACGAGCTCGTTAAAACTGACCCTGTTCAGGTGACTTAAATTAAGATTATAAATTCATCTTAAATAATCAACACTTCATTTTACACTCATTATAAAGTAGGCGTTGAGCTCTTTCTTTTGCAACTTATCCGATGCAAATCGGTTCAGTAATCATCTAGAAATCTGTCACTGAACACCTTGTAACAAGCACAGTTCTCATCAGATTTCTTCAGATTAGTGACGATTTGGTTTGCAGCCCACGTGATTGTCTTTGTAGTTCGCCTAATTTGTATAAATTGGCCGAGCGGGTGATGAGTGGTCACTTCCACACCCGAGCCAGCCGCGGCCAACACCTGCTCCCTTTGTCTCTTGCTGTGTAGTGGTCAGTGTCGTTCCCACAACAGCATCTCGCTACGTATGGCTGTAAGTACTATTGTGTAGAATGTGTTGACTTGTGCTTTAAAGGTATCCTTCGACACAGTACTTGTGTTCATATAAGTATGTTCAGTTGTTGCTTTGTTCAGTTAATTCTTTGTTTAGTTATGGCTTTGACATGTTAGGCACAGCTCGGCTATGATTGATCTAGAAAATCGCCATGTCGTCATATGTTCGTAGCAGTATTCCATTTGATTCTTTTTACGTCAGTCAATGACGCCTCGGGATACAAGAAAGTCTGTTCCAGAATGTTCTAGGGGATGACTCATTCTCTCTCATCTGCTGTCACTGAAGGTTAGGTTACTTATCCCCGCTTCAGCGGAGACGATTTAAATGTTGAGCGCAAGCTTAGCTATGCTCATATTTGGCTTTGATGCAACGGATAACTTGTGTAAGTTCATTCTCCACTTAATGGTTAAGCCATGATGGTGCTTCACTTACTCTCTGGTCTATCAGGTTGCCAGTATTATATCTAAGCCACTGATTCTCCATCTTGTTTACTATTCAGGTATTATCTTACATGCTGATCTCGGTTGTACTGCTACAGTGTGCTCAGTACTCTAAGATGTGTGTAGTATTCTGTTGAGGTGATTACAAGATAGTGTTTGATTAATATCAGTTATTGGTTAAAACCACCTGATATGCATCAGTCTGTTAATTGTAAGTTAGTTATCATGCTCTCTCCTATACGGCTTATTCCCGAAAAGTGCTACATGATAAACTGCTTCATTTGAGTCACTTTGACACAGTATGAGCTTTTTGAGTCCAGACCAAGTAATAGTCTTTCCAGCTCAGTTATCATGCTTTCTCCTATACAGCATACTCCGGTATAGTGCCACATGATGATTGATTCATTTGAGTCGCTTTAAATTTAATACAGCTGAAATAGTTTTCCATGAATTAGGTTGTTTGGTTACTTCACTAATTAAGTATAACTCTAGCCCTTTAGTTGCATGGTCTTGGGGACCAGGTGAAGAATAACAGACATGTTGCTTTTATGAGTTTACTGTGTATGTGTACTTGATAGTGAGTATATTTTATAAATTATATGTTAAGTGTTTTGTGTACTAAGTTTGGGGTTTGATTTCCCATTTGGAGTTGATAGGATGAGTTTGTTGTATTTTGATAATTATGTTGTTATTATTTACTATAAGGTATGTTAGTATTAATGGTACTTGACTAAGGGAGTTGCATATAGTTGTTTTGGGCAAATACCAAACCCAGAGGTAGGCACAGCACTGTGTATGCTCCATGCTACCTACATCCGTGAATGACTGACTTCCCACTTATGGTGCTTCCAGTGTTCATGTATTGTAGAATATGGTTTTTGTGTTTCGGTTTGGTTTTGTTTCCCTCCTTTATGCTTTGTTGATGCGGGTACTCTACCAGTCTTGGTCTTTGCCTCATGTATGTTCATTGTTATACATACATGCAACGTTGACATTGTATTTATGGCTTTTATTTGTTTGTGTCTTGCAGGCACTGTTTTTCCTGTAATAACTGTAGTGAATAAACAACTGAAAGGGCGTCCGCTTTCATATGCTCCTGCCTGCACGAGAACCTGCTATCTTTTACTACTGTTAATTCCTCATTCCACTCCAACCATACCCTTACCCCTATCTCCACTCCACTCCAACCCTACCCTTACCCCGAGTCCATCACACAATAAACAAAAAGGATATCGCAATAAGTGAAAATTCACTTCCAATTCTTTGCACCGGTCACACACGTCACAATACAATAAGAATCTACAATTTAAAATAACACACGAAAAGGTGCAAGTGGAGCGTCGGCCTAGTGGTAATGCGTCCGCCTGGGAAGCGATGTGATCTGAGTGCACTGGTTTGTATGTATACTGAATATGTGACGGATGTCATCATAACTAGAAGATAAGACGTGAACATACATGAATTTTGAACAAAACTGAGATAAATAAAGTGAAGAAAATGAATAATGAATGGGGGGTGGAGAAAGAAGTCAATAGAGAGAGAACGAGAAGTATCAACGCTGGGGCACAGCAAGACTGAACTTGGCCGACAAACAAAGTGGCAATGGCCGACCGTCCCGCGGGGGAAAAAGAAAAGCAGCCAAGCATGCCATTATGTTTTCATATAATGAGCTGGCAAGTGAAAAGGCAGCACTCTTTCAGGCACAAGCACTTACATGTATGCATACAGACAGGATATTACTCATCGTTAAAAACCTTTGAAGTAAATGCATGCAAACATTTATGGGAATTGTCTGAATTAGGGATCGAATCGTTTCGCTTTGAGTGATAAACTTACGAACAGTTTCAAAGATGCTGACATTTATCTCAAGACTAAAGGAGGTGTTACCAAATAGTAAGTTATGTACAGTGATAAGTTCTTGTGGGAGATTATGAACAGTGTTTGTTCTATGTATGTTGTGGTTCGGGCAGTACAATAGAAAATGCTCAGCTGTCTCTTACGGAAAATTGCAAGCACAGGATGGATCATTCCTTATATGTCTATTATACAGGTCAGAGTTTAATTCGCTCATACCAAGTCTCAGACGACAGTGAATAATTTGTTCTTTTCTTTTACCCAGATGATAATATGGCGGGACTGTAGTGTCTGTAGAGGAAAGGTAGTTTTCGGTTGACTGAGAGTCTTGGTCTGTTGAACAGAAAGAGGAAGGGTGTTCCAAATAGCCGTGGCTGAAGGGAAAAAAGATCTGTTGAAAATGTCAGTGTGTTGTGGAGGGACGATTCGTTCAAATGGTCTTCGCCTGTGGTGTGGGTTTACTGTTGACACGATAGGGGGCAATAAATGGGTAAGGCCTACACAACTTAAAAGGGAGATCGGCCGATACTGAGGACAAATATTGTTGATAATTTTAAAGTATATTATTGTCTTATGTCTACGACGCCTTTCTTTTACTGAACAGATTCCTGATTCTGCAAGCAATTTATCGTGGCTAGTACCACGTACGGTACCAGTAATAATACGCAGAGCGTAGTAGTAGTAGTAATAATAGTCTTCAGTTTAACGTCTTCCACTTTAAGTGATATTAGACGCAGAGCGTCTAAGTGTAAGTCTTCCAACATTTTACATTGGTACTGTGCGCAGTTGCCCCAGATTATATCAGCACAGTCAAAGATTGGGATGATGAAGGATCTATACATCGTTTCCAGAGCCCCCCTGGTCAGCTTGTACTTAAATGAACGAAGACAGTTGATCAGTAACCCAGCCTTACTAACGATACTATCTATGTGGTCACCCCACTTACAATTGTTTTGCAGAATTACCCCTAGGTGCTTGTGTTGATTGTGTTGTGGTAAGTTGACACTTCCAAAAGTTAGGTCGTAGCAATCTACGTTTCCCCGGAATACATTTAGTAGTTCTGTTTTAGATTCATTAAATTTAGCTTTCCATGTATTTGCCCAAACGTCTATTCTATTTAAGTCAGTTTGAAGGGTTTCTTTTCTCGTGACAGGGCTTCTCATTGCAAGAGACATGCTCGTGTCGTCAGCAAATATTTTGATATCAGAACTAATACTACAGACTATGTCATTTATATAGACTAGAAATAACAGTGGACCAAGAACAGATCCTTGTGGTACACCCTGATGAAGTTTTAACTTAACTGACTGTGCACCTTTGATTAGAACTGACTGGTACCAGTCTGAGAGATAATCTCGAAACCAAACCAAGAGTTTGCCTCTGATACCAGCAGCTACCAGCTTAAGTAAAAGGCCCCTGTGCCACACACGATTGAAAGCTTTAGATATATCAAAAAATATTGACTGAACAGGAATACTTTTATTGTAGTTATTTACTAAGTTGTCATAGATGATAAGAAGTTGGTTGATTGTCGAGTCACCATGAATAAACCCTGATTGTGCTTCCGAAATCAGGTTGTCATCCCTTCGCACTGGAACGCTTCCATCCACTTTCAAAACTGCAATCGTCCGGCCTCTCCTGAAGAAACCCAACCTTGACGCAAACATTTTGAAAAACTATCGACTAGTTTCTAATCTTCCATTCATGTCCAAACTCCTTGAAAAAGCTGTCCTCAAGCAGCTCAACAACCACCTTTGTTTCAACAATCTCATCCACCCATATCAGTCTGCCTATCGCACTGACCACAGCACCGAAACCACTCTCCTCCACATTCTGGACAATCTGCTGATAGCGTCCGACTCAGGAAAAATTTCCCTTCTTACTCTTTTCGACTTGTCAGCCGCCTTTGACACGATAGACCATTCAATCTTCTTTTTCGTCTTCATTTTACATTTGGTATCAACGGCACTGTTCTAAACTGGTTCAAATCTTATCTCACTGATTGATTCCAGCCTGTCATTGTTGATCATTTCCAATCTGAACCCGTTAAAATCGAACATGGAGTCCCACAGGGATCTGTTTTAGGCTCAGTGCTCTTCACACTGTACACTGCTCCTCTCGCTGAAATTATCAACCGCCATAATATCAGTCATCATTCTTATGCTGATGACACTCAACTCCAGAAGAGTGATACCCCTGAAAAATTGTTGTCGCTATTGCAAGAAACATCCAACTGCTTCCTGGATATTCAAAACTGGATGACTCGAAATAAGTTACAATTGAACGCGGACAAAACTGAAGCAATGATCATAGGAACTAAACAAAAACTGTCTTCCATCACAATTGACACAATCGAACTTGGCAGTACATCCATCCCTCTTTCCACGTCAGTCAGGAACCTCGGTGTTGTCCTTGACAATACACTGTCCATGCAAAAAAATATCAGTCAGACATGTCAGTCCTGCTACTGTCAACTGCGGCGCATCAGTGCCGTCCGGAAATATCTTTCCACTGACGCAACATCTATACTTGTCATTTCTCTCATTCTCTCTCGCCTTGACGACTGTAACTCTCTATTGTCTGGTTTGCCTGCTTCATCCATTCAGTGCCTTCAGCGCATACAAAACTCTGCTGCCCGACTCGTCCTCCGAAAGAAAAGATCTGAGCACATCACTCCTCTTTTGCAACATTTCCACTGGCTCCCTGTCTCACACCGAAAAAAGTACAAGATCAGCACTCTATGTTATAGATGCATTCACAAAACTGCCCCTTCCTATCTCTGCGGCTGCCTTCACCTCTACACTCCATCTCGCTCACTACGATCGGCTTCGGATCCACTCTGTTTACGCATACCCAGATTCAAACACTCGACTGTTGGCCGCCGTTCTTTCTCTGTCTCCGGACCTTGCGATTGGAATTAACTTCCTCTTTCGCTTCGTCAAGTCTCCACACTCAGCTCTTTCAAGGCGGGCCTTAAAACCCACCTCTTCCCAAAATAGCCTCCCTTGCCTGCCCTTCCTTGTCTTTAGTTTCTACAGTTTTAGAGTTATGCATGCGTGTGAATGACTGGTGCGAAAGCGCTTTGATTTGTCTCTGCACAAGATTCAGCGCTATATAAATACCATTATTATTGTTTATTATTATTGTTGGATGTAAGAAAGTTGTAAACATATTTGTACACACATCTTTCAAAGACTTTTCCTACACAACTTAAAAGGGAGATCGGCCGATAATTAGTACATTCATCTTTGGTTCCTTTTTTATGAACTGGTGTAACATTAGCTGTTTTCCAAAGTTGTGGAAATTTGCCTTCGTCCAAGCATCGGTTAAAGAATGTGCTGAGTGGAGCAGATATGACATCAGCTGAAGTGACTCATAATTTGTTATGAATTAGGTCAGGGCCAGATGCCTTTTTTGTATCAAGATCATCAATAATGGTTTTCACTTCAAGAGCTGTCAGTGTTATTTCTTCTATCTGTGTCGATTCGTTGTATACTACGTATGGAAGAGAATCGCCTGTATCTACTAGTTTACACTGGTCTATAAAAAAAATTAAAAAAAATCATTAAATATGTTTGCTTTATCTAGACTGGAGTCGTATGTTTTTCTGTCCACGGTAAGTGGGGGTATATTATCAGAATCTATACCTTTTTTTCATAAATTGCCTTACTATTTTCCACCAATCTCTTTGTCTAAACTGATCAACATCTAACACTTTGTCACTTAGCTCATCGTAATACTCTAACTTCCTTTTCCGTACCTTATCCACTACTTCATTTCTCACATTCCGGAAACTTTCCCAGTCACCCTGTTGGTTCGTTCTCTTGGCCTTTCTGTGGAGTTTATTTCTTCTCTTAATAAGTCTTTTTAATTCGTTATTGAACCAACTGGGGCGTACTGTTACAACTTTACATGGCATGCACTGTTTTGCTGCTAACAAAAATCTGTCGGTAAAAAATTCACAAGCACCATCTACTGTGTTATTCATAAATATTTCGTTCCAGTTTTCGTTCCTTAATAATTCACAGAATTTGTTACGGTCTAGCGTATCATAACCAAATATTGTTCTCTGGAAAGTACTGTGCTTATGTACAAGAGGTTTTAAAATTACACATGGAACACTATGGTCGCTACAAAATGTAGGCAAGACTTCAGTGGATTTAATCATGTCCGGACTTTGAGTAACAATTAGATCTATGCATGTCCTAGAAGTGTCTGTGATTCTGGTAGGGGAATTAGTACATTTGTTTAAGTTGATAGCGATTTAAGATATCTGTTAGATGCTTAGTTGGGTTAGTTTGTACGTCTACATTGAAGTCTCCTAGAATAATAAATTTTGTCATTGTTCTGTCAGCTTTCCTAATACTATCATTTATCAAGTTCCAGTAATCAACATTTGCATTAGGGGGATGATAGAATGACCCAACAAGTAAGCTCTCTTGGTCAATCTTGGTTTCAATCCATACTGCTTCAAGAGTATCAACATACAGGTCAGGACGAGGTTTAAGATACAAGTAATCTTTTACATATATGGCAACCCCACCATGTGGGTCATTGGGTCTGTAATGTATTTTGTATAAACATGTCAACATTGAAATGCATGGCAAAGAAAAATAACATAACAGATAAAATCAAGTGTTCATTTCTAGTAGCATAAATTAAAAGATAAAATGGGATGGTTGCTGCCTTGTTTAAGAAGAACAATTTTTTGTGCAGCAGACTGGCTGTGCCTTTGAACAGTCCAATCACAATTCTGTAAACAGATATATCAACACCCATTTAGGTTATTGAACTGACAAGGTTGAGAAAAAGCAAAATCGTGATTGGAGCGCCATTTGTCCTTTGATTGTACTCGGGAATTAACAGAACATCACCTCTCTCTCCAGAAATATCCAACACCACACTAACAGAAAAGACAAGTACAGAACTCATTCTGAAAATAATAGAACAAGTAAAAACGATTAAGAAAGGTCTAATCAAAGTCCAGATCAAGCACACACGTTCGATTACCCAGTGTAATCGACGTATGGACTCTGGTCAAGGCTAATAACAAACATGACCGAGCTCCCCATTGGTAATTTTGATAGTGTAGCTGTGGTATCCATGTTATAACATACAAGGCACACTCCGCAGGTAAATACTTGTCATGCCTACGCGTATGCAGTACATTGAAACATTTTTAAGCATGGACCCACGAAACAGTCTGTCATGAATCGAACTGTCATGAATTAAAACACAGATCGCATGCAGTGGACATACAGAGCCACAGTATGATCGTAAGAGGGAACATCTCTGATCATTTTTACATTTGATTATCTCATCGTAGTAGTTCCAGACGAGAGCTTCTTTATCAAAGTTGGGACAGTGATGTAGTACAATTGATCAATGTGGTCAAAATTTGTACAGTTGATATAGGTTAAGAGGAAACACGCGACAATTCATGGTAACAATGCCCATAGCACTGGATGATTTGAATGTTAATGAACAGTTTTACAGCAAAATAGGTGAAAAGGAGCCATATGACTTGGTAAACAATGTCAATGGACTGATTGATTGAATGTTCATGACGAATATCACAGTAGATTAGGTGAAGAGGAAATATGCGACACAGTAAGAACTGCCGTAGCACTGTTTGACTTGATGGTAATGAAGAATTGTGCAGTGAATTAGGTGAAGAGGAGCCATAGCACTGGTCGATGTGAATGTTAATGAAGAATTTTACAATAAAATAGGTAACAAAGAAACATACCACTGTGTGTGTGTGTGTGTGTGTGTGTGTGTGTGTTTGCGCGCGTGTGTATGTGTGCGCATTGGTGTGTGTGTGTGTGTGTGCGTGTGTATTGGTGTGTGTGTGTGTGTGTGTGTGTGTGTGTGTGTGTGTGTGTGTGTTTCAGACTATAATCTCCGTGAAGATGCGCGAGCGGTGATGTCACGAAGAAGCGAGGTAAACCAACGGGGATTCAGACACCATGTTCAAGTCATAGTGACATTAATATTTCCTCTTGTATTCAAACCTTTCACACACACACACACACACACACACACACACACACACACACACACACACCGCCTTCTTCCCCCGCACTGCTCTATAGCTTGTCAACACTGTATATCCTGTCAACACCCACTGCTCTATATCCTCTCAACACTTTATATCCTGTCAACACCCACTGCTTTATATCCTGTCAACACTTTATATCCTGTCAACACCCACTTCTTTATATCCTGTCAACACTTTACATCCTGTCAACACCCACTGCTTTATATCCTCTCAACACTTTACATCCTGTCAACACCCACTGCTTTATATCCTCTCAACACTTTTTAGCCTGTCAACACTTTACATCCTGTCAGCACCCACTGCTTTATATCCTCTCAACACTGTGAACACCCACTGCTCTATATCCTCTCAACACTTTACATCCTGTCAACACCTACTGCTCTATATCCTCTCAACGCTGTAAACACCCACTGCTCTATATCCTGTCAACACTTTACAGCCTGTCAAAACTCATTCCTTTACAGCCTGTCAATTCTAATTGCTTTATAGCCTGTGAACACTTTACAGCCCGTGAACACTCAATCCTTTACAGACTGTCAACAATTTACAACACTTTGCACACTGTCAACAGTTTGCACACTGTCAACAATTTGCACCCTGTCAACACTTTACAATCTGTCAACACCCACTTATTTGCAGCCTGTCAACTTTCAGATTTTCAACATGTCAATATTCCGCTTCACGGCCTGTCAATACTCACTGCGTGACAGCCTGTCAACAATTCTCATAGCTTTACAGCATGTATCACACCACATATCATTATATCATCGCATGACATGACATTTTATCATCACATGATTTAACAATGCATCATCACATGGTATAACAATTCATCATCACATGGCAATGCAAGTGTATCATCTCATGGCATAACATTTTTTCATCTCATGACATAGCAGTGTATCATCATCACATGGCGTAACATTTATATCACCACATGGCGTAACATTGTATCACATAACATTGTATAATCACCTAACGTTACGTTGTATCATCACATGGCCCCAGCAATGTATCATTACATGGCATAACATTGTGCCATATAAAATTGCATCATCACATGACGTAACATTGCATCATCACATCACATGACGTAACATTGCATCACCACACCACATGACGCAACGTTGCGTCATCACATCACATGACATAACATTACATCATCACACCATATGACGTAACATTACACCATCACACGACATGACGCAACATTGCGTCACCACACCCCCTGACATATCATTACATCATCACATCACATGACGTAACATTACATCATCACATCACATGACGTAACATTACATCATCACGCGAGCTGCCCTCCCCCCCTGCTGCAGCTCCTGGGGGCGTACCTGAGGGAGCAGGGGTTGAGCGTGAGGGTGCGGGAGGTGGACTGTCGCAAAGTGCTGCATGGGCACAGCCAGGAGGTGGACAAGGCCAACGCCCTGGAGCGACAGCAGGTGCCCATTCCCACGGACGTCCACATCGGGCAGCTGGCGGGCAACTGCAGCGGCTTCCGGCAGCACTACGGCTTCCTGATGGACCCTCTGACACGCATGGAGGAGAACTTTCCCATCGCTTTCACTGTCCTGGCTTATAAACAGGCCTCGCAGGTAGGTAGGTCGGAGTGTGTGTGTGTGTGTGTGTGTGTGTGTGTGATATTTCCTGTTGCCTTCATTGTCCTGGCCTACAAACAGGCCTCACAGGTTGGGGATGGCGGTGGGGGGAGGGGGTGCGGGGAGCGAAGGGGGGCGGGGAGGGGAGGGGTTAGCTGAACCTTGACACACAAGAGGAGGAGATGTAGAGACTGGGAATGTAGGTTTACGTTGGAAAGAATTGAGGATGTGTTGGGTGTGGAAGGCTGATGACGGACGGATGTGTGAATGGAGAGATGTGTATGAGAAAGAGGGTCGGGGTAGGGGATGGGGGAGAGATGACTGGACAGGTGGTGGTCAGTCAACTAAAAATGACAGCTGAGTAGGGGTGAGTTTTTTTGGGTTTTTCCCCCCCCGTTTTTTGTTGTTGTTTTTTTAACAGGTGGTGGACCTGTTGAGAGCCATCTACAGACCCCAGAACTGGTACTGCCTGCACGCGGACCAGAAGTCCTCTGTCCACTTCCGGCAGGCAATGGAAGCGGTGTCCAACTGTTTCCCCAACGTCTTCATGGCCTCGCGTGCTGTGAAGGTCTACTGGGGCAAATTCAGCGTGCTGGAGCCCGAGATCGTCTGCCTGCAGGACCTGTGGACCAAGGGCCAGTGGGAATACGTCATCAACCTGTCGGGGCAGGAGTTCCCTCTCAGGACTAACTACGAGCTGGTGCGGATCCTCAAGGCCTACAAGGGAGCCAACGACGTGGAGGCGTTCGTTCCTGAGTGAGTTTTATTTTTCAAACGTGACTCCTGTGTGTGAAGTGAAGAACGTTGAGTTCTGTAAAGCTGACAGCCCTTCTGTGTCGCTTGTTCTATAAAACTGACAGTCCTTCTGTGTCATCTGTTCTATAAAGCTGACAGCCCTTCTGTGTCACGTGTTCTATGAAGCTGATAATTCCTCTCTGTGTCATCTGTTCTTTAAAGCTGACAGCCCTTCTGTGTCATTTGTTCCATAAAGCTGACAGCCCTTCTATGTCACGTGTTCTATAAAGCTGACATTCCCTTTGTATGTCATGTGTTCTATGAAGCTGACAGTCCCTTTGTATGTCATGTGTTCTATAGAGCTGACAGCCCTTGTATGTCACGTGTTCTATAAAGCTGACAGCCTTTCCTATGACATGCATTCTATGTAGCTGACTATCCCAATTAGGATGTATGTTACGTGTTCTATAAAACTCCTTTCTGTGTCATGCGTTCTGTAACGGTGACAGCCCTTCCATGTCACATGTTCTATAAAGCTGACAGCCCCTCTTTTGTCACGTGTTCTATAAAGCTGACAACCATTCTGTGTTATACGTTCTGTAAAGCTGAGAGTCCCCATGTATGTCACGTGTTCTGTAA
>NC_134878.1:48306657-48339157 GCF_041734735.1 Babylonia areolata
TTCGTTTATTTCTGCCTCTAAGTCGATCCGGTCTTTCCTTTCTCTGTTGGGGTCGGATTTTTCGCTGGTGCCTAAGCGCGGTTCCATGCCTCGTGTGACATACCACGAAGGCAGGGATATGATGCTGGATGTGAGACTCGCAAGAGACTCTACCAGGCCCGAGCTCAATTCCTCCCCGATACGACCGCGCGATACGTCGTTAGACGCTGATCGCGGAACAACGTTTGTACCAGTAAAACGGTCATGAAGGGACCGGGGGAAGAGGTACGAGCGTCGCCTCCGAGGTGTCCCAGCGCGAGGCGGGGAAAAGGGGAGTGGCAAGTCCTCTCCGGCTGTGGGGGACTCGCAGCTAGGCGCGGACTCCCAAGGGAGGCCGCGCCCGGCCATTACCCGGGTCCCCCACTCGAGACGACCCTCACGGGCCCCATTGTTGTTTCCCCTCCTCCCTTCTCTGTCGACCCCCCTCCCCCACCTCCTTTGGGGGGGGGAGAAAAATTTGGTTCCGGGGGGATCTCTACTTTGCCCACCCCGGGCCAAGCCACCCCAGTCTCCCCACGGGAGGGGATTCGGGGCGTGTGGCAACCTGCTCTGCAGGTCTTCCCGCTATCCGCCGGTCTCCCCCTGGGGGAGGCCCCGCGCGTGTCAGGCGGTTCCGGGCAGTCAGTCCGCTCGTCTTCGGGCGGGACTGACACCCAAGTCGGACCTGACCTCCCTCCGACTTGGCCAGGTTGTTCCCTTCATGGAGGTCAACGCACCAGTGACCCTTGGGTTCGGGTCACAGTATGGCTGGTGCACACGGGTGGTTATCCCCCATTCTACCCGTACTGGGGTGCACCTAGGGTGCACGCTGGGTTGCCGGGAGCACCAAGGGCAGCCCCTTGTCCGCTCCTCACCGACCCAACCCAGCACATCTCACAGGGTGACACACACAGTGACACACACAGCCCCGACAAGTGGGATCGACTTCTTGTCCAGTTTGAGCTCCTCGACCAATATTGCCTCTCTGTCCACAAAATCGGGCCTCTGTCAACCCACAGGTGACCTCCATGGTCACAACGGCCTCCTTGTCAGGACCGACGGCTGCTCAGGGGCCCTACTCGGCCCGGCGGAGCCTGCGGTTCCCACCTGCCCAGCCCTCTCCCTACAGTGAGATGAGTGGTGTTTGTGTCCCTCACAGCACTTGTGGGTCCCTCTTGCATCCAGGGACGTCCTCTCTGAAAAGGTGTGGCACCCACCATCCCAAGCATGGTTGGACCTACGGTCCACACGCTCCCCACCCGCTTCAGGTGTCAAGGACATAACAGTGGCGGCCATGGTCCCGGCTCGGGATCGTCCCAGCTCATCCCGCTGGGCTGACCACAGCTCACAGGACGCCCAGTGGGTACATCCACTTGGGATGGCACCCAGCAGGGGATGGACTGCGACAAGAGTGGGAGCCCCTGTCTTCGGATGAGGACGAACAAGCAGATGAGCACTCTTCGCCCACATCCCAGGGGGGACAGATTGAGCCCGCGCCTCCCTAGGGACCAGCCTGAACCAAACTCGGACTTTGCCGAGCTCGAACTGACCCTCCCCAATAGGGTCATGTATGCCGAATCAGTCCCTCAGGCTACTTTGTTACCCTTGACCCTCCTTACGCCATGTGACTCTAACTCCAGAACCACAAGGCGACTCAGAGTGCCAGAAATGGTGCAGGAATTCCAGTTCCCGGCCCTCCATTTGGTCTGTCCCTTGCCCCTTTCCTGTTACCAAGGTGGTGCGGGAATTGGTGTCCATCGTCCGCTCGGAATCCATTTGTCTCTGTGTGTACCTGGACGACTGGCTTATCCTGGCCCAGTCGCAGGCCCTCTGCCTGAGTCATACGGCCAGACTTTTAGACCTTTGCTCCCAACTGGGCTTCCTCATGGACCAGCAGTATGCGATCTGTCCCCATGTCAGTCCTTCGACTTCTTAGGGATGAGATTCGACATGCGGTCCATGATATCTCTCTGGCGCCAGATCACTGGACCGTCTGGCAGGCTTCCTCAGCCACTGGCGCCACTCCTCCCAAGATACAGCGCAGACACTTTCTTCCCTCTTGGGCATGATGGAGTCCACGGCACCTCTCATTCCCCTGGACAGGGTTCTCAAGCGCCCTCTCCAGAGGGCACTGAGGTTACGCCGGTCCCAGAGCACTCAGCCATGGGATACCCAGATATGTCTGGCGAGTGGTTCCTCGAGGTGACATCAGAGTGGTTAATCACCCCCACGGGACACAGGGGTCCCATAGCCCCACCTACTCTTCAGGTGGCACTCTTCACAGACGCCTCCTCCCTGGGCTGGGGAGCCCACATGGACTCACTCCATGCAGCAGGGACTTGGTCCCCGGAGGAGCGCCTATGTTCTGGAACTGGAGGCAGTTCGCAGGGCTCTCCTGCACTTCATGGGGGACGCCACTGGCAAGACCATCCGCTTGTTCACGGACAAGACTACGGTCGCATGTTATGTGAACAAATGGGGGGGAGCGCACTCGGCAGACCTCTCCATGCGGACGAGGATCTCCTCCGTTGTGCCACAGCAAGAGCATTCCACTTTCAGCTAGACACTTAGCAGGAAAAACCAACATCTTGCATATGCTCTCAGCAGGTCCAAGAGTGTCATACGCACAGAGTGCACCCTGGACAAGGACAGCCTTCAGTGGGTGTGGGAACAGTGGTTTCGTGCCGATGGTGACCTTGTTCAACAAGAGACTTCCCACTTCTGTTGCCGACCAGAAGTGTGGGCAGTGGATGCTCTCTCTCTAGACTGGAGCAGTCTGATTGCCTCCGCGTTTCCTCCCTTTCCCCTCCCGAAACCTGGAGGGGTCAGGCTGGTGTTCTCCTGACCCACTCCCGGGAGGGTCACTACCTTGTCGTGGTCGGGAGGCTTAGTGGCCAGTGATCGAGCGAGCTATGTCGGCGGGGGCATCAGTGCTTCTTGGGGTTTGGTGCTCTGATCCCAGGTCTTAATTGACAGCCTACATAGCCATCGTAGCTGTCAGGGCTGAATAAGTGGTGGTTTTGTACTGATGCCCCTGATAGGGCTTCCCATGCCGAACAGGTCGTGAGTGAGGCCCAAACTAAACGTGACCCACTGTCCCTTTCGCTGTTCTCTATTCTTCTTTTTACTGCCTCTTTTCTGTCCTCAGCTCCCCATCAAGCCTTCTTTTCCACATTCTTTTTTTCTCTGCGGCCTTCTTTAGGCCCGCCGTGTTTGCCGTGCGGCGCGACCTGTGATGGAGGGGAATGAGATCCTGGGGATTGAGAGAGCACGCTGCTCTCAACACATCCCTTTGGCTCGGACCTCTCCTAAGACAGGCGGCACACATTGGCCCGTGTGTGTCAATCGGCTACCCCTTCGTGGGGCTGGGTCAAGACTGGCAGTTTAGTGGCTGACGAAGGTAACCCCCGTAGTGCTCGGGTCTCTGTCCCGGGAGCTGGGCATGATCGGGGGGGAACACGTTGGAGCTGGACTGTTGGTCGTATATCCCTCCCGAAACCTGGAAGGGTCAAGCTGGTGTTCCCTTGACCCTGGCCCCTAAGTTGGACCCCATGGTGGGTGGGTAGGAGGGATGAATTCACATTTTTTTTCAACATGACTTCCAAAAAAACTACACCCCCCTAACTCGGTAAAAGAAGAAGACAGGGAACGGATGACTCAGACTCCGATTCGGAGGTCGTTGAGACCTCTGGATTTTGGCCATCGTGGCTGGTGATGGAGGGCGCTGATGACGACAAGCCGTTGTCGGCTCTCAGCCCCTTCGCTATCCAGAAGGGCTTTCAGTGTCTGGCAGGATCGCTGAAGTCCATCAAGAGGCTGAGGAGCGGAGCATTTTTAGTTCAGACGGAATCCAAAAGGCAGACACAGCTCCTTCTCAAGGCGACCACTTTCGTGGATAGGGCGGTGAAGGTTTCCCCTCACAAAGGCCTCAACTGCTCAAAGGGGGTCATCAGATGCCCGGAGTTGAAAGGTGTGTCTGAGGCCGAGATCAAGAGCGAGCTGTCCTCTCAGGGAGTGACCGAAGTGTACAGGGTGACGGTGAGGAAGGGGGTCGGACAGAGTCCCGACCAACACTTTCTTCCTCACCTTCTGCTGCCCGGATGTCCCCAAGGACATTCAGGTCGGATACCTCATGGTCAGCGTAAGCTTGTATGTGCCGTCCCCCCTGAGATGCTTTAAATGTCAGAAATTCGGACACGTCAGGGACCGATGTAAGGAGGAAGAGGCGTGTGGCACCTGTTCGAAGGCGGCGCACCAGGGCGATTGCGTCAATCCAGCCCGGTGCGCGAACTGCGGAGGTGGCCACCCGTCCTCATCGAAAGACTGCCCCGTCTGGAAAAAAGATAAACAAATCCAGAAAGTCAAGACAGGAAAAGAAAATTCCCTTCTTGAGGCAAGGGAAACAGGTGGAGGCCGCGTCGCCTAAGGTGTCGTATACCTCTGTCGTCAGACCCCAGGTAGGTGGACGTCGCGGTCCAGACGACGTCCACAGGAACGCACACGGACCGACTTAAACGCCCTCGTCTGAAAACCGTTGGGCCTTGGGTGGAGTACGCCGTAGTCCACCCCTTCCCAATCCTGTGCGGCAGTCCTCAGGAGGGCTGCAGGGCGGGAGCGGAAAACCTCGGTCGGAAGGCAGTTGTCCTCCTCCGCCCACCCCACCCCCCCCCCCCGGCACCCCTCGCCCGCCTCTCGTCTGCCTGTCCCTCGGGCTGGCGGAGGAAGTGGCCCGGTGAAGCCCCACCTGTACCTCCAAGGGCTCAAGTGTAGGGGAGGGTGAGCGTGCTCGGCGGGGAACTGGAGGGGCCTGCGAGTGGTGGGATATTCCGACTCGGTCGGGAATCCGAAAAAATTATTTCGAAAAACAAATACTCCATCCTGGCGACCTTGAGCCACCGCAAGCACAGGAGCAGGGGGTAGCGATGGAATAGGCTGCTGCTTTATTATTTTAACCTTTTTTAATGGCAGTGATCCACTGGAACATCCGGGGGTTCCACGCCAATTTTCAGGAACTCCAGCTGCTTTGTCGTGCTTTGAAACCCTCAGTGCTGGCGCTGCAGGAGACTCTGCAAAGAGATGGCAAGGTTTTATCTCTCTCTGGTTTTAACTCCGTTTTTAAACCCGCTCAACCGAAGCAAGAGGGATTGACGGGAGGTGTCGCTCTTTTTATTCGCAAGTCCCTTTTATACAGTACAGTTCTTTTAAGCACCCCTTTACAGGCGGTGGCAGTCAGAGTCACGCTTGAGAAAACCATCACTGTCTGCTCTCTCTATCTTCCTCCTTCCGTCCGCGTTCTGAGGCAGGACCTCATGAACCTGGTCGACCAGCTCCCACGTCCGTTTTTACTGTTGGGCGACTTCAATGGACACTCCCCGCTCTGGGGAAGTGAGATGACATCAGCCCGAGGTCTTCTCTTAGGAAAACCTTCTCTTCAGACATGGACTTGTGCTGTCTTAACGACAAGTCTCCCACTTACCTGCATCTGTCCTCTGGAAAGCTCTCGTGTTTAGATCTGTCGGTCTGCGATCCATCGTTGGTCCTGGACTACGAGTGGAAAGTGCACGACGATCTGCACGGGAGTGACCACTTTCCTGTCGTCCTCCGCCCCACAGATGGAGAAGGTGACTCTCTGCCTGACCGCCTGTACTACGACAAAGCAGACTGGAGTTTTTTTACCACCAAGATAAGAGCGGAGCTGCAGGAAGAAACAGTATTGAAAAGCAAGGACCCTGCTGACGCTCTGACTCGGATCGTTTTAGATTGCGCCAAAGCAGCAGTCCCATCGTCTACCTCCAAGCCTCAGGTCCCTAGAACGCCCTGGTTCAACGCGGAATGTCGGGAGGCCCGCAAGTCTCGGAAGAGAGCGCAGCGACGCGTCTTTCGGAGACCGGAGTCCGATAGCGTTCGAACCCATCAACAGCTGAGGGCGAAAGCCAGGTATGTTTTTAAAAAGAGCCAGAGGAAGTCATGGAGAGATTTCTGCTCTTCCTTAACCTCCAACACACCCAAGAAGAAAGTGTGGAGGGTTTTAAAAAGAATTAAGGGCAAAAACGCATGCCCGACCTTCCACCATCTTAAACTTTCAGACGCTCTGGTCACAGAGAAGAAAGCAGTTGCCAATTTGCTTGCCTCCACAATAGAACAGAACTCGAGATCTGCTAACAAATCTGCTCGCTTTCTTAAAACCAAAAACCTGTCAGAAAAAACACCATGTAACTTCTTTTCCGACAACACAGAGAATTACAACCTTCCTTTCACAATGAACGAACTTAAATCTGCCCTTCAGACCTGTACGGATTCCTGTCCAGGAATGGACGAGGTCCATTATAAACTCCTAAAGCACCTTCCCCAAACCTGTCTGGACACCCTGCTTAAAGTTTATAACCACATCTGGGTCACAGGCTTCTTTCCACCCTCCTGGCGGAAAGCCCTCATAATCCCGCTGCCGAAACCGGGGAAAAGACCCCTCGAACCCCTCCAACTACCGCCCAATTGCACTGACCAGCTGCGTCTGCAAACTGATGGAGAAGATGGTCAACGGTAGACTGATGTGGAAACTAGAGACCGACGGCCTTCTGGCGAAAGAACAGTGCGGTTTCCGCAAGCATCGCTCTACCGTTGACCATCTGGTTCGTCTGGAAACCACGATAAGAAATGCTTTCGTCAACAAACAACATGTGGTGGCCATATTTTTTGACCTGGAGAAAGCTTACGATACCACGTGGAAATTTGGTATTCTTTCCGACTTGCACAAGCTCGGCTTCCGAGGACACCTGCCTCAGTTTATCCACAATTTTTTACAAGACAGACAATTCCAGGTGAGAGTCGGCACCACCCTGTCCGACATTCACGAGCAGGAGCTGGGTGTCCCGCAGGGGAGCATCCTGTCGCCGGCTCTGTTCAGCATCAAAATTAATGACATCGTTCAATCCGTTCAGAAAGGATCGGACAGCTCGCTGTTCGTGGATGATTTTGCCTTTATATGCAACCGGCAGCACGTACGCCAGCATCCAGCGACGGCTTCAGCTCTGCGTCAACAAAATCCAGTGTTGGGCAGAGGAGAATGGCTTCACATTTTCGTCCTCCAAAACTGAATGCATCCACTTTCATAATTTTCGCCAATTCTATCAGGACCCTGAAATCCGTCTGGGAACATCCACCATCCCGGCGGTCAAGGAAGCCAGATTTCTAGGGGTCGTCTTCGATCAGAAGCTGAATTTTCTCAGCCACATTAAACAGCTGAAAATATCTTGCCTAAAAGCCCTGAACATCATCCGAGTTGTGGCACACACGAACTGGGGTGCTGATAAGAGGACTCTCTTGCACCTCTACAGAGCCCTGGTCCGGTCCAAACTGGATTATGGAAGTGTTGTATACGGCTCGGCCAGACCGTCCTACCTGAAACTGTTGGACCCTGTACACCACCAAGGGCTCCGTCTCAGCTTAGGTGCTTTCCGCACCACCCCTGTGCACAGCCTGTACGCAGAGGCGGGGGAACCGCCTCTTTCCAACCGCAGACTGAAGCTGACCCTGAACTATTATTTGAAATTGTTTTCGGAACCTACAAACCCTGCTTACGACTGCTGTATTCAACAACCCTTTCGATAAGAAATTTACAGACAACCCAAACTGCATACCTCCTCTCGGACTCCGCATTCAGCCGCACTTGGAAAATGCCGATCTGGATGTCGGTGGCATCTCAGATTTCTCTAAGTTCCCTGACAGCCCCCCGTGGACCTTTACAACACCTGAGGTCCGATTCGATCTGGCCTCGTACCGTAAGGACACCACCAGTTCTCTGGCCTACAGAACCTACTTTTCGGAACTGTGCCACAAATTCCCCACCTTTCAAGGCATCTTCACTGACGGTTCCAAGTCAGAGGACGGAGTCGCCGCATCTGCGTTCTGTCCCGCCTTTCCTGACCGGCCCTCAACGGAACACATCCTGTCTGACAGCTCGGTATACACCGCGGAACTGACCGCACTGGTCCTGGGGTTAAAAATGGTTCTCTCTTCCAAACAGAAGAGATTCATGATCTTTTCCGACTCCTTATCAGCCCTGGAGGCGATCGCCTGCAGGAATATCACTCATCCCAAACTGCTGGAATTTTATGAAACTTTTACTCTCGCAACGAAGAAAGGATACGAGGTTGTGTTGGCCTGGGTTCCCGGACATGTTGGCATTCGTGGTAACGAAAGGGCGGACCTGCTGGCCAGGAACGCTGTAAAGAAAGAATTGTCCAGATCCTTGGTACCCTATACAGACATGAAGCGGAAGGTCAATACTTACGTTAAGGATCTTTGGCAAGAGAAGTGGAACACCCAGATGGACAACAAGCTCTTCCAGATCCGTCCGGACCTGGGGGAGACCCTCCCTTCGGGGGTGAAGAACAGAAAGGAGGAATCTGTGCTGTGCAGACCTGCGTACGGGGCACACTTTTTTTTTACTCATTCTTACTTGTTGAAGGGTGAGGAGGCCCCTCGATGCGTTCCCTGTGACGAGCCTCTCACCGTGAAACACGTGCTCCTTGACTGTTGGGATCTGCATGACGTTAGACGCAGACATTACACGGCGGTTTCTTTGAAGACTTTGTTTCGTGATGTCCCTCCGTGGGCGCTGATGGACTTCTTAAAAGAAGTGAACCTTTTTAACCAGATTTGAAGGTTTTAAACTATGGAAGTTTTTTTTTAACTTTGGAGTGGAAAGTTTGAAGTGGTGACTCGTTTTAATTGGTTGTTTTTTTTAGCCTTGTAGTAGTAATTGACGCGGCGATAGCCTTGAGATGGCCTTAGTGGTCGGCGAGGCTCTAAGCACCATAATTTCATTTCATTTCATTTCTTTCCACCCTCCTGGCGGAAAGCCCTCATAATCCCGCTGCGAAACCGGGAAAAGACCCCTCGAACCCCTCCAACTACCGCCCAATTGCACTGACCAGCTGCGTCTGCAAACTGATGGAGAAGATGGTCAACGGTAGACTGATGTGGAAACTAGAGACCGACGGCCTTCTGGCGAAGGAACAGTGCGGTTTCCGCAAGCATCGCTCTACCGTTGACCATCTGGTTCGTCTGGAAACCACGATAAGAAATGCTTTCGTCAACAAACAACATGTGGTGGCCATATTTTTTGACCTGGAGAAAGCTTACGATACCACGTGGAAATTTGGTATTCTTTCCGACTTGCACAAGCTCGGCTTCCGAGGACACCTGCCTCAGTTTATCCACAATTTTTTACAAGACAGACAATTCCAGGTGAGAGTCGGCACCACCCTGTCCGACATTCACGAGCAGGAGCTGGGTGTCCCGCAGGGGAGCATCCTGTCGCCGGCTCTGTTCAGCATCAAAATTAATGACATCGTTCAATCCGTTCAGAAAGGATCGGACAGCTCGCTGTTCGTGGATGATTTTGCTTTATATGCAACCGGCAGCACGTACGCCAGCATCCAGCGACTGGCTTCAGCTCTGCGTCAACAAAATCCAGTGTTGGGCAGAGGAGAATGGCTTCACATTTTCGTCCTCCAAAACTGAATGCATCCACTTTCATAATTTTCGCCAATTCTATCAGGACCCTGAAATCCGTCTGGGAACATCCACCATCCCGGCGGTCAAGGAAGCCAGATTTCTAGGGGTCGTCTTCGATCAGAAGCTGAATTTTCTCAGCCACATTAAACAGCTGAAAATATCTTGCCTAAAAGCCCTGAACATCATCCGAGTTGTGGCACACACGAACTGGGGTGCTGATAAGAGGACTCTCTTGCACCTCTACAGAGCCCTGGTCCGGTCCAAACTGGATTATGGAAGTGTTGTATACGGCTCGGCCAGACCGTCCTACCTGAAACTGTTGGACCCTGTACACCACCAAGGGCTCCGTCTCAGCTTAGGTGCTTTCCGCACCACCCCTGTGCACAGCCTGTACGCAGAGGCGGGGGAACCGCCTCTTTCCAACCGCAGACTGAAGCTGACCCTGAACTATTATTTGAAATTGTTTTCGGAACCTACAAACCCTGCTTACGATGCTGTATTCAACAACCCTTTCGATAAGAAATTTACAGACAACCCAAACTGCATACCTCCTCTCGGACTCCGCATTCAGCCGCACTTGGAAAATGCCGATCTGGATGTCGGTGGCATCTCAGATTTCTCTAAGTTCCCTGACAGCCCCCCGTGGACCTTTACAACACCTGAGGTCCGATTCGATCTGGCCTCGTACCGTAAGGACACCACCAGTTCTCTGGCCTACAGAACCTACTTTTCGGAACTGTGCCACAAATTCCCCACCTTTCAAGGCATCTTCACTGACGGTTCCAAGTCAGAGGACGGAGTCGCCGCATCTGCGTTCTGTCCCGCCTTTCCTGACCGGCCCTCAACGGAACACATCCTGTCTGACAGCTCGGTATACACCGCGGAACTGACCGCACTGGTCCTGGGGTTAAAAATGGTTCTCTCTTCCAAACAGAAGAGATTCATGATCTTTTCCGACTCCTTATCAGCCCTGGAGGCGATCGCCTGCAGGAATATCACTCATCCCAAACTGCTGGAATTTTATGAAACTTTTACTCTCGCAACGAAGAAAGGATACGAGGTTGTGTTGGCCTGGGTTCCCGGACATGTTGGCATTCGTGGTAACGAAAGGGCGGACCTGCTGGCCAGGAACGCTGTAAAGAAGAATTGTCCAGATCCTTGGTACCCTATACAGACATGAAGCGGAAGGTCAATACTTACGTTAAGGATCTTTGGCAAGAGAAGTGGAACACCCAGATGGACAACAAGCTCTTCCAGATCCGTCCGGACCTGGGGGAGACCCTCCCTTCGGGGGTGAAGAACAGAAAGGAGGAATCTGTGCTGTGCAGACTGCGTACGGGGCACACTTTTTTTACTCATTCTTACTTGTTGAAGGGGGAGGAGGCCCCTCGATGCGTTCCCTGTGACGAGCCTCTCACCGTGAAACACGTGCTCCTTGACTGTTGGGATCTGCATGACGTTAGACGCAGACATTACACGGCGGTTTCTTTGAAGACTTTGTTTCGTGATGTCCCTCCGTGGGCGCTGATGGACTTCTTAAAAGAAGTGAACCTTTTTAACCAGATTTGAAGGTTTTAAACTATGGAAGTTTTTTTTTAACTTTGGAGTGGAAAGTTTGAAGTGGTGACTCGTTTTAATTGGTTGTTTTTTTTTAGCCTTGTAGTAGTTATTGACGCGGCGATAGCCTTGAGATGGCCTTAGTGGTCGGCGAGGCTCTAAGCACCATAATTTCATTTCATTTCTTTGGACCTCTACAGAGCCCTGGTCCAGTCCAAACTGGATTATGGAAGTGTTGTATACGGCTCGGCCAGACCGTCCTACCTGAAACTGTTGGACCCTGTACACCACCAAGGGCTCCGTCTCAGCTTGGGTGCTTTCCGCACCACCCCTGTGCACAGCCTGTACGCAGAGGCGGGGGAACCGCCTCTTTCCAACCGCAGACTGAAGCTGACCCTGAACTATTATTTGAAATTGTTTTCGGAACCTACAAACCCTGCTTACGATGCTGTATTCAACAACCCTTTCGATAAGAAATTTACAGACAACCCAAACTGCATACCTCCTCTCGGACTCCGCATTCAGCCGCACTTGGAAAATGCCGATCTGGATGTCGGTGGCATCTCAGATTTCTCTAAGTTCCCTGACAGCCCCCCGTGGACCTTTACAACACCTGAGGTCCGATTCGATCTGGCCTCGTACCGTAAGGACACCACCAGTTCTCTGGCCTACAGAACCTACTTTTCGGAACTGTGCCACAAATTCCCCACCTTTCAAGGCATCTTCACTGACGGTTCCAAGTCAGAGGACGGAGTCGCCGCATCTGCGTTCTGTCCCGCCTTTCCTGACCGGCCCTCAACGGAACACATCCTGTCTGACAGCTCGGTATACACCGCGGAACTGACCGCACTGGTCCTGGGGTTAAAAATGGTTCTCTCTTCCAAACAGAAGAGATTCATGATCTTTTCCGACTCCTTATCAGCCCTGGAGGCGATCGCCTGCAGGAATATCACTCATCCCAAACTGCTGGAATTTTATGAAACTTTTACTCTCGCAACGAAGAAAGGATACGAGGTTGTGTTGGCCTGGGTTCCCGGACATGTTGGCATTCGTGGTAACGAAAGGGCGGACCTGCTGGCCAGGAACGCTGTAAAGAAAGAATTGTCCAGATCCTTGGTACCCTATACAGACATGAAGCGGAAGGTCAATACTTACGTTAAGGATCTTTGGCAAGAGAAGTGGAACACCCAGATGGACAACAAGCTCTTCCAGATCCGTCCGGACCTAGGGGAGACCCTCCCTTCGGGGGTGAAGAACAGAAAGGAGGAATCTGTGCTGTGCAGACTGCGTACGGGGCACACTTTTTTTACTCATTCTTACTTGTTGAAGGGGGAGGAGGCCCCTCGATGCGTTCCCTGTGACGAGCCTCTCACCGTGAAACACGTGCTCCTTGACTGTTGGGATCTGCATGACGTTAGACGCAGACATTACACGGCGGTTTCTTTGAAGACTTTGTTTCGTGATGTCCCTCCGTGGGCGCTGATGGACTTCTTAAAAGAAGTGAACCTTTTTAACCAGATTTGAAGGTTTTAAACTATGGAAGTTGTTTTTTTAACTTTGGAGTGGAAAGTTTGAAGTGGTGACTCGTTTTAATTGGTTGTTTTTTTAGCCTTGTAGTAGTAATTGATGCGGCGATAGCCTTGAGATGGCCTTAGTGGTCGGCGAGGCTCTAAGCACCATAATTTCATTTCATTTCAAGTTTGAAGTGGTGACTCGTTTTAATTGGTTGTTTTTTTTAGCCTTGTAGTAGTAATTGACGCGGCGATAGCCTTGAGATGGCCTTAGTGGTCGGCGAGGCTCTAAGCACCATAATTTCATTTCATTTCATCTGCTGAGGCAGCCTCGCTCGGGCACTCCTCATTCCAGTCCTCAACTGCTCCACCAGCACGCATGGCTGCTGTGCGGTCGGAACTGTCAGCATCACCATTGAAGTCCTCGACCCCTCGGTCGGCCTCTGTGTCGGCTGCGCTGACCCAGGGGTGTGCCTCGTCTGACCTCCTCTCCATAGTCACCAGAGCAAGGAGGCAGGGAACGGAGACTTTGTATGACTTTCGCTGGAAGAAATGGTTGCGGTAGTGTACAGCTCAGGGCATTACCCCTACGAACCCTACGAGCATGCAGCTGGCCAACTTTCTGGCTCTCTGCTCCTCGGTTCTCATCCTGTCTGCTAGTTCTGTGCGAGGGTACAGGTCTGCCATCTGTACCACAATGCAAACAGCTAGGTGGTCCCGCCTTTGAAGCGGATTTCCTGCTCAGAGAGGTGGCTAGGGGTGCCCCTCTGAAGGAAGCTAGAGACCCCAGAAGAGTGGCCCTCTGGGACTTGTTCCTGGTGCTGGATTTCATTCGAAAACAGCCCTTCCAACCATTGGGGACTATTCCTTTTGACATCCTCACCCTCAAGACCACTTTCCTTCTGTGGCTGGCCACAGGCAGTCGTAGAAGTGAGCTGCATGGTCTTAGTGGAATGCCACAAGATCTGGCCTTCCACAGAGATGGTTCCAACACTATTCGTTTCCTTCCAGAGTTTCTGGCTAAGAACCAAGACCCTGAGGTTCCTTCCCCCTCTCTGAGGGTCAGACCTTTGTCTGATATTCTTGCCCAAGATGATGAGGATAGGCACCTCTGCCCTGTTCGGTGTCTCAAATATTAGTGGGATAGGTCTCGCCATAGGCGTTCTTCTCAGAGGCGTCTTCTCATCTCCCTCAATGAGAATTACAAGAAAGACATCGCTGCAGGCACCATTTCCCCGCCAGGTTTCCCAAGTCATTCGTAGAGCCTACTCTCATGCACACAGGGATATCAGCTGTCTTCATCCCAGAGCACACGAAGTGCGGGCCATAGCTACTTCGGCTGCTTTCCAGCACTCAGTGCCAACGCAGCATGTCTTGGAGGCAGCCTTCTGGCGGTTTGAGAATCCCTTCATCAACTTCTACCTCAGGAATTTCCGTATGACCAGGGCTGACGGTTCCAAGGGGATTTCCTTTGTCGCGGCTAACACTGCCGTCTCAGTTACAAGGGCTCCCCATACGAACCAGTAGGCGTTGCCCTCCTCCATTTGCTTTAAATTCTGCATCAGTTTGACATGGTACAGTATATGACACCAAAAGGAGGAGTTTGTATTATACTCCATGTTTGGTGTTACATATACTTACCATGTCAAACTCGAATGCCCGCCCGTCCGTCCCCGCGTCTCCGCCGTGGTTCTCATGGGGCATTTTTGTTCATGGCCACGGAATGATTCAGCGCTTATAGCTTTTAGAGGCGTTTGATTGGCTGAGAGCGGGCGGGCCCGTCTTTTCACTGTTAGCCGTGCGAAATTTGGCCAAGCAGAGCAAACCAATAGGCCTAGTTTGCATCAGTTTGACATGGTAAGTATATGTAACACCAAACATGGAGTATAATACAAACTCCTCCTTTTCTGTTCTTTCCATAAATGGAGAAAATGTTACCGACTTCCAATGTTTTGCAGTGATGTATATTTGGTTGTTTTTATCTGTTGCAGGAACTTTTGAAGTCACAGCATGTAGTCCGGCAGCTTGAAAATTCCGTCAAATAAATAATGGTTTGAATATCATTCCTGTGTGTCTGTGATGATTTGGAGGAAGATTTGATGTATAAATTTTGTGTGGATGTATGTTTTGTGTGTGTTTTCTTTTTGGTTGTCTGTTTTCTGTTTCTTTTCACCTTGAAAATCCTAGGGTACACCATGTTTCAAGCATCAGAATATCATTCATCCTTGTCAGTTGAAAGACTAGCTGCCACTCAAAATACAAGGTTTGTTTTTCTCCATCCCATCACTGGATTGACAAAGAGCATCAGGCATTCCTGTCAGTGATGCTGATGCTGGAAATATTTGCTTATTTTGATAATTTACCTTCAAACCTTTACTGTACTTCATGGACCCAGACAACCCATTTTTGTCTTTGAGAATAATAAAATCCATATTTCATCAACTGGGTTTCATGTATTCCTCTAATTCATATAAGTAAACACTCAAAACAAATCTTATCTGTAGTGGTTCCCACAGACCCGTGCTCCTGAGAACAAAATGCACAGATGTAAAAATGTTCACTGCTTGTTGACGCTCTCTTTACAAACTTGGCCTCTTAACGCATTTGTCATTTCCAACACCTTTCATGAATGCAGCCTTGGGTAGGTGTATATCCCCCACCCCCCAAAATGATGTGGGTCCCACTTGACCACAACGAACAGATAGGGGAGCACTGCTAAACTTGTTTGTGCAATATATTGCGAGCATCATTCTTCAGTGAGGATCTGGTAGGCCTATACAACATTTATGTAGGGTGAATTCAATTGTGAGCATGGGTCAGATAGACCCATAGAAATTGGTAGATAACGAAATTCAGTGAAGATTAACTCACTCCATGCCAAGAGTTTTTGCCCTTGCCAATCCCTGAAAACCCAGGGTTTGTATAGGATGGGGGAAAAATTGTAAAAAAAACAAACACCCAGACAATTGAAATTTAGTAAATGTATGCAAGGAATGTTGTTCCATGTGTGCAAAAAATCAAAGTATTTACTCACCATCTTGATGTTGATCGCGGTATCCATATTTTGTGTATTTTTTAGCATTTTTGCACCCATCAGAAAGGTACACCAACATGTTCCACATCACATTCTAACACTATTTGAGGAACTGAAGACCTAGTGCATGCAATGAAGTATGAACAGGTGGTGAAGAAAGTTGAAATTCACACATACAAAAAAAAATATTGTCTCTACATAATGAAAATAAACAAAGAAAAAAAACTCAACTGGCTGGGTGTTGACTGGCCAATCAGCTGACAAACCTGGTATGCCAGTGAAGGGATGTGCAAGAGGGAAAAAGGAAAAATTGTCAGTCCAATCACTGGTGAAAACACTTGCAAAATCGTCCGTTTCCTCAGTGGTTTTGTCGTCTGTGTCTGTCTCATCTGCTGGCACATGTTCCTCACTTTCCTCTCCATTGTAAACACTCTCTTCAGCGGCGGAATCTATTTCTAGTTCATCGGGATCTGGTTCAAATTCACTGTCCGAAGAATCAACATTATCTCCTTCGACATAAGAGCCTTCAGTTTGGATCATTTCCAAAGCATCTTCGACGCTGAGTAACATTTCACCTCTCCGACCGTGTCGAACACTTCGCCGTGACGCTATCTTGTCAAACAACTTACAAAGCTGACAGGGGGCACGCTTTGTTATCAACTGCGGTTGAGCTTATCGCGACACACACGCAGCGTGTGTGAATGAAAAGCTGACCAGAGGTGACGTAAGATATCACATCTGCTTTTGATTTTCGCATCCGACGCGTCACTCCGACGGCACGACTTTTTAAAATCCAAGTCTGCATATGCGGACATTGGCATCCAACGCTTTCTCCGACGATGTCCGCATATGCGGACAATGGCAGCGAGTGAGTTAAGTGACACAAAAAATGTGTGGTGAATGTGGCACAAGAATGACATTTTTAACTTTGCTCACTGTTTCATCTGAATCTTTCCAGAGCAGTGCACCACCAAGGTTCACATGGGTTACTTTCATTATCAGTCTTGACTGAATTATCTCCCTTCTCTCTCTGAGTTGATCTGATGCTTTCATCAATACAAATGGAGCTCAGTAATTTTTTCTTGTTGCTTATGATTTTGTGACTGGGTATAATTTTTCTTTTGTTTCAATTAGGAATTGTGTGAGCTTTCAGTCAGTGGAACGGTGTCCTGGTGATAATAATTATGTCTGCCTAGGAAGCAAGAGAATCTGAGCATGTGGGATCACATTCGCAATTATTTTGTCACCCTCCTCCAGATCCTGAATCCTCCCGAAACCTGGAGGGGGTCAGGCTGGTGTTCTCCTGACCCACTCCCGGGAGGGTCACTACCTTGTCGTGGTCGGGAGGCTTAGTGGCCAGTGATCGAGCGAGCTATGTCGGCGGGGGCATCAGTGCTTCTTGGGGTTTGGTGCTCTGGTCCCAGGTCTTAATTGACAGCCTACATAGCCATCGTAGCTGTTAGGGCTGAATAAGTGGTGGTTTTGTACTGATGCCCCTGATAGGGCTTCCCATGCCGAACAGGTCGTGAGTGAGGCCCAAACTAAACGTGACCCACTGTCCCTTTCGCTATTCTTTGTTCTTCTTTTTACTGCCTCTTTTCTGTCCCTCAGCTCCCCATCAAGCCTTCTTTTCCACATTCTTTTTTTCTCTGCGGCCTTCTTTAGGCCCGCCGTGTTTGCCGTGCGGCGCGACCTGTGATGGAGGGGAATGAGATCCTGGGGATTGAGAGAGCACGCTGCTGTCAACACATCCCTTTGGCTCGGACCTCTCCTAAGACAGGCGGCACACATTGGCCCGTGTGTGTCAATCGGCTACCCCTTCGTGGGGCTGGGTCAAGACTGGCAGTTTAGTGGCTGACGAAGGTAACCCCCGTAGTGCTCGGCTCTCTGTCCCCGGGAGCTGGGCATGATCGGGGGGGAGCACGTTGGAGCTGGGCTGCTGGTTGTATATCCCTCCCGAAACCTGGAAGGGGTCAAGCTGGTGTTCCCTTGACCCTGGCCCCTAAGTTGGACCCCATGGTGGGTGGGTAAGGGAGGGATGAATTCACATTTTTCTTTCAACATGAATCCTAAACAAACACACCCCCCCAAACTCGGAAAAAGACGACGACAGGGAACGGACGACTCAGACTCTGAGTCGGAGGTCGTCGAGACCTCTGGTTTTTGGCCATCGTGGCTAGTGATGGAGGGCGCTGATGACGACAAGCCCTTGTCGGCTCTCAGCCCCTTCGCTGTCCAGAAGGGCTTTCAGTGCCTGGCAGGATCGCTCAGATCCATCAAGAGGCTGAGGAGCGGAGCGTTTTTAGTACAGACAGAATCCAAAAGACAGACACAGCTCCTTCTGAAGGCGACCACTTTCGTGGATAGGGCAGTGAAGATTTCCCCTCACAAAGGTCTCAACTGCTCTAAGGGAGTCATCAGATGCCCGGAGTTGAAAGGTGTGTCTGAGGCCGAGATCAAGAGCGAACTGTCCTCTCAGGGAGTGACCGATGTGTACAGGGTGACGGTGAGGAAGGGGTCGGACAGAGTCCCGACCAACACTTTCTTCCTCACCTTCTGCTGCCCGGATGTCCCCAAGGACATTCGGGTCGGATACCTGCTAGTTAATGTCAGCCTGTACGTACCGTCCCCTCTGAGATGCTTTAAGTGTCAGAAATTCGGACACGTGAGAGACAGATGTAAGGAGGAAGAGGCGTGTGGCACCTGTTCGAAGGCGGCGCACCAGGGCGATTGCGTCAGTGCAGCCCTGTGTGCGAACTGCGGAGGTGGCCACCCGTCCTCATCGAAGGACTGCCCCGCCTGGAAGAAAGAAAAACAAATTCAGAAAGTCAAGACAGAACAGAAAATTTCCTTCTTTGAGGCAAGGAAACAGGTGGAGGCCGCGTCGCCTAGGACGTCGTATGCCTCTGTCGTCAGATCCGGGACGGTGGACGTCGCGGTCCAGACGACGTCCACAGGAACGCAGACGGACGACTTAACCGCCTCGTCGGAACCGTTGGCCTTGGGTGGAGGCGCTGTGTCCACCCCTTCCCATCCTGCGCGGCAGTCCTCGGGGGCTGCTGGGCGGGAGAGAAAAGCCTCGGGCGGAGGCACGTTGTCCGCCTCCCGCCCCACCCCACCCCCCGGACCCCCTCGCCCCGCCTCTCGTCTGCCTGGCCCTCAGGCTGGCGGAAGTGGCCGGAAGCCCCCCGCACCTCCAAAACTCAAGGAGGGGAGGGCTGCGGCCACGGCGGGATCGGGAGGGGCCGAGGTGGTGGATATTCCGACCCGGTCGGAACCCGAAAAATTTATGTCAAAGAACAAATATTCCATCCTGGCGGACCTTGAGCCACCGCAAGTGGAGGAGCAGGGGGTAGCGATGGAATAGGCTGCTGCTTTATTTTTTTTTAAAAAAACACCTTTTTAATGGCAGTGATCCACTGGAATATCCGGGGATTCTATGCCAACTTCCAGGAACTCCAGCTGCTTTGTCGTGCTTTGAAACCTTCAGTGCTGGCACTGCAGGAGACTCTGCAAAGAGATGGCAAGGTTTTATCTCTCTCTGGTTTTAACTCCGTTTTTAAACCCGCTCAACCGAAGCAAGAGGGGTTGACGGGAGGTGTCGCTCTTTTTATTCGAAAGTCCCTTTTATACAGTACAGTTCTTTTAAGCACCCCTTTACAGGCGGTGGGAGTCAGAGTCACGCTCGAGAAAACCATCACTGTCTGCTCTCTCTACCTTCCCCCTTCCGTCCGTGTTCTGAGGCAGGACCTCATGAACCTGGTCGACCAGCTCCCACGTCCGTTTTTACTGTTGGGCGACTTCAACGGACACTCCCCGCTCTGGGGAAGTGAGATGACATCAGCCCGAGGTCTTCTCTTAGAAAACCTTCTCTCTGACATGGACTTGTGCTGTCTTAACGACAAGTCTCCCACTTACCTGCATCTGTCCTCTGGAAAGCTCTCGTGTTTAGATCTGTCGGTCTGCGATCCATCGTTGGTCCTGGACTACGAGTGGAAAGTGCACGACGATCTGCACGGGAGTGACCACTTTCCTGTCGTCCTCCGCCCCACAGATGGAGAAGGTGACTCTCTGCCTGACCGCCTGTACTACGACAAAGCAGACTGGAGTTTTTTTACCACCAAGATAAGAGCGGAGCTGCAGGAAGAAACAGTATTGAAAAGCAAGGACCCTGCTGACGCTCTGACTCGGATCGTTTTAGATTGCGCCAAAGCAGCAGTCCCATCGTCTACCTCCAAGCCTCAGGTCCCTAGAACGCCCTGGTTCAACGCGGAATGTCGGGAGGCCCGCAAGTCTCGGAAGAGAGCGCAGCGACGCGTCTTTCGGAGACCGGAGTCCGATAGCGTTCGAACCCATCAACAGCTGAGGGCGAAAGCCAGGTATGTTTTTAAAAAGAGCCAGAGGAAGTCTTGGAGAGATTTCTGCTCTTCCTTAACCTCCAACACACCCAAGAAGAAAGTGTGGAGGGTTTTAAAAAGAATTAAGGGCAAAAACGCATGCCCGACCTTCCACCATCTTAAACTTTCAGACGCTCTGGTCACAGAGAAGAAAGCAGTTGCCAATTTGCTTGCCTCCACAATAGAACAGAACTCGAGATCTGCTAACAAATCTGCTCGCTTTCTTAAAACCAAAAACCTGTCAGAAAAAACACCATGTAACTTCTTTTCCGACAACACAGAGAATTACAACCTTCCTTTCACAATGAACGAACTTAAATCTGCCCTTCAGACCTGTACGGATTCCTGTCCAGGAATGGACGAAGTCCATTATAAACTCCTAAAGCACCTTCCCCAAACCTGTCTGGACACCCTGCTTAAAGTTTATAACCACATCTGGGTCACAGGCTTCTTTCCACCCTCCTGGCGGAAAGCCCTCATAATCCCGCTGCCGAAACCGGGAAAAGACCCCTCGAACCCCTCCAACTACCGCCCAATTGCACTGACCAGCTGCGTCTGCAAACTGATGGAGAAGATGGTCAACGGTAGACTGATGTGGAAACTAGAGACCGACGGCCTTCTGGCGAGGGAACAGTGTGGTTTCCGCAAGCATCGCTCTACCGTTGACCATCTGGTTCGTCTGGAAACCACGATAAGAAATGCTTTCGTCAACAAACAACATGTGGTGGCCATATTTTTTGACCTGGAGAAAGCTTACGATACCACGTGGAAATTTGGTATTCTTTCCGACTTGCACAAGCTCGGCTTCCGAGGACACCTGCCTCAGTTTATCCACAATTTTTTACAAGACAGACAATTCCAGGTGAGAGTCGGCACCACCCTGTCCGACATTCACGAGCAGGAGCTGGGTGTCCCGCAGGGGAGCATCCTGTCGCCTGCTCTGTTCAGCATCAAAATTAATGACATCGTTCAATCCGTTCAGAAAGGATCGGACAGCTCGCTGTTCGTGGATGATTTTGCTTTATATGCAACCGGCAGCACGTACGCCAGCATCCAGCGACGGCTTCAGCTCTGCGTCAACAAAATCCAGTGTTGGGCAGAGGAGAATGGCTTCACATTTTCGTCCTCCAAAATCTGAATGCATCCACTTTCATAATTTTCGCCAATTCTATCAGGACCCTGAAATCCGTCTGGGAACATCCACCATCCCGGCGGTCAAGGAAGCCAGATTTCTAGGGGTCGTCTTCGATCAGAAGCTGAATTTTCTCAGCCACATTAAACAGCTGAAAATATCTTGCCTAAAAGCCCTGAACATCATCCGAGTTGTGGCACACACGAACTGGGGTGCTGATAAGAGGACTCTCTTGCACCTCTACAGAGCCCTGGTCCGGTCCAAACTGGATTATGGAAGTGTTGTATACGGCTCGGCCAGACCGTCCTACCTGAAACTGTTGGACCCTGTACACCACCAAGGGCTCCGTCTCAGCTTGGGTGCTTTCCGCACCACCCCTGTGCACAGCCTGTATGCAGAGGCGGGGGAACCGCCTCTTTCCAACCGCAGACTGAAGCTGACCCTGAACTATTATTTGAAATTGTTTTCGGAACCTACAAACCCTGCTTACGATGCTGTATTCAACAACCCTTTCGATAAGAAATTTACAGACAACCCAAACTGCATACCTCCTCTCGGACTCCGCATTCAGCCGCACTTGGAAAATGCCGATCTGGATGTCGGTGGCATCTCAGATTTCTCTAAGTTCCCTGACAGCCCCCCGTGGACCTTTACAACACCTGAGGTCCGATTTGATCTGGCCTCGTACCGTAAGGACACCACCAGTTCTCTGGCCTACAGAACCTACTTTTCGGAACTGTGCCACAAATTCCCCACCTTTCAAGGCATCTTCACTGACGGTTCCAAGTCAGAGGACGGAGTCGCCGCATCTGCGTTCTGTCCCGCCTTTCCTGACCGGCCCTCAACAGAACACATCCTGTCTGACAGCTCGGTATACACCGCGGAACTGACTGCACTGGTCCTGGGGTTAAAAATGGTTCTCTCTTCCAAACAGAAGAGATTCATGATCTTTTCCGACTCCTTATCAGCCCTGGAGGCGATCGCCTGCAGGAATATCACTCATCCCAAACTGCTGGAATTTTATGAAACTTTTACTCTCGCAACGAAGAAAGGATACGAGGTTGTGTTGGCCTGGGTTCCCGGACATGTTGGCATTCGTGGTAACGAAAGGGCGGACCTGCTGGCCAGGAACGCTGTAAAGAAAGAATTGTCCAGATCCTTGGTACCCTATACAGACATGAAGCGGAAGGTCAATTCTTACGTTAAAGATCTTTGGCAAGAGAAATGGAACACCCAGATAGACAACAAGCTCTTCCAGATCCGTCCGGACCTGGGGGAGACCCTTCCTTCGGGGGTGAAGAACAGAAAGGAGGAATCTGTGCTGTGCAGACTGCGTACGGGGCACACTTTTTTTACTCATTCTTACTTGTTGAAGGGGGAGGAGGCCCCTCGATGCGTTCCCTGTGACGAGCCTCTCACCGTGAAACACGTGCTCCTTGACTGTTGGGATCTGCATGACGTTAGACGCAGACATTACACGGCGGTTTCTTTGAAGACTTTGTTTCGTGATGTCCCTCCGTGGGCGCTGATGGACTTCTTAAAAGAAGTGAACCTTTTTAACCAGATTTGAAGGTTTTAAACTATGGAAGTTTTTTTTTAAACTTTGGAGTGGAAAGTTTGAAGTGGTGACTCGTTTTAATTGGTTGTTTTTTTTAGCCTTGTAGTAGTAATTGACGCGGCGATAGCCTTGAGATGGCCTTAGTGGTCGGCGAGGCTCTAAGCACCATAATTTCATTTTCATTTCATTTTCATCCGTCGCACGCTCATCAGTACACACACACACACACACTCGGTCAGTGGCACACACACTCCTGGCAGGCAGACACACACACACACACACACACACACACACCACTCAGTGGCACACCGGCACACACACACATTCTCTCTCTCTCTCTCTCTCTCTCTCTCTCTCTCTCTCTCTCTCAGATTACCTTAATCAGTGTGGATAAACATTAAATGAAACTAAATTGAACACTCACAGGCACGCTCATATACTACTCACCATTTTCTCTCTCGGTCATCTCACACTCAGTCTCTCTCTGTCTGTCTGCTGGTCTGTCTGTCTGTCTCCCCCCCCCCCCTCCTCTCTCTCTCTCTCTCTCTCTCTATATATATATATAATATGTATATATATATATTATATATATATATCGGCTCTTTCAGTTTGGGGGACACTGAAGTGCATAAAAAACAAGAGAGGCAAGGCCTTCAAGACTCACTTGTGATAAATTAAGTCCCCTAGCATTAATTACAGAGTAATTTCCCTTTTTTACTATCTGCACCAAAACGTTGGCAAAATAAATAAAAATTCCATGCTTAGCAAAAGAAGTTCCTGTTTGAACAAAAAATGATAATAATGACTCCTCTTGTTGTTGTGTCAGAATAAGAGGTCAAAGTGCCAAGTTTAGAGAATACAAAAAATATAAATATAACAGTAAATGCAGTTTGCATATAATTAGGCTTCTTTTTTAATTTTTTTGTGCCCATCCCAGAGGTGCAATATTGTTTTAAACAAGATGACTGGAAAGAACTGAATTTTTCCTATTTTTATGCCAAATTTGGTGTCAACTGACAAAGTATTTGCAGAGAAAATGTCAATGTTAAAGTTTACCATGGACACACAGACACACGGACACACACACACACACACACACAGACAACCGAACACCGGGTTAAAACATAGACTCACTTTGTTTACACAAGTGAGTCAAAAAATGAAACAACAACAATTTAAAAACAACAACAACAAAAAACAACGAAACAAACAAACAAAAAACCACCACAAAACAAAATCCATGAATGCAACTGAGCACAATGTCAGAAATGTAGTTTGATATCCAATGCACATTGGGCAAATTGATTATCAACACTATCATTTTGAGATCATAGTCTCCGGCTTGCTATCGCAATTAATACGCGCGCGCGCGCACACACATTGACACACACACACACACTTGCCTACTGTACACTCTGACATAACCTTCTCCCTCTTTCTCTCTCACACACACACACCGTCTCTCTCTTTCTCTCTCCCTCTCTCTCTCATTCAACACACACAAGCCCGATCACTTCCCCTGACGTGTGGGAATCAAGAGACTGGAAAGCCAGCCGGTCGCCAACGCAGGGCGAACGGCGAGCCGCGATGTCAATTTTTAGGAAAACACAGTCGTGCCCCCTTCAGCGAAGTCACATGACTGTCAACCAGTTTGACTTGGAGACGCGTGTGTGAGAAAGAGTTGAGCCAACTTTTCACAAGTTAAAGAACGTCATTTTTGTTCATATGAGTGTCTGTGCAGTTATGAAATAAAAAATGAGCCGAGTATCCAGTTTTCCCAGTCGACCGCCTTCGAGGCCTTCCTCAGAACAGGTAAGCAAAAACTGAAGTGATGATCCTTGTTGTTTTCCGAAGTGCTCGCATGCCCTGTAAGTGTCGTCTGCTTCGAAAGAGTGGCGCTTGCGTGCATGTACACGTTTTAGCACAAACGATTTTTCACTAATGATTTGTGCGAGTGACTGAGTCACCGGCCAAAGAACACTGTTTACCCCACTTGTTCTTCAGTACTTAAATTATCAAGTTTATCGATTGGATCTATCGCCGGTATTAAAGAAAAAAAAATCTTTCCAATCCAGGTTGTGTAGATTGTAGTGATTCATACTGTCACACTGTGGCAGTCACTATTGTTACGGTTCGTTTGATTTTCTGTTGAAAAAAGAAAAAGAAGCTATTGTCATGATTAATTGTTAAGGCTGCTGAATGTTAACCTCGGGGCAGGGATCATGTTGAGGCCGGCCCGGGGAGTTTGTGGGTAGGTCGATATTGTCTTTTAAATCCACGTTGTAGATTTTAGTCGGAAATAATGATGACGCTGTCAGTCCACTAGGATGGTGGTTTGGATCGAATTTGTGTTTAACATAAGTACATTACATTTCTCAGTTTTACATTCTCTCTTTTCCCCCAGCACCTACCCCCGTCAGTCCCTCAGTCTCCCTCTCTGTGTGTGACTATATCCAGTATTGTGTTGTGTAGGGCGGGGACTGGATGTAATAAAACACACCAGTGCTTATATCAGTTATCCTCAGTCGAAAATAAAGAAATTTGATTGTCTCCTCTCTCTCTCTCTCTCTCTCTCTCTCTCTCTCTCTCTCTCTCTTCCTTATCGGAGTTATCTAGTGCCGTGTTCCACAGGCGGCCATTTCGTGTTTGACTGCCGGTGGTATTCTGATCTCCGAATACATAACTTGCCTCACTGCAAGCATTGTGGTAATATACAGACGTAAAAATAATGATCAGCAGATAATAATTTCTACTTGTTAAAATATCGAAATATATATGTACCTACCAAGTTCAGAGCCTTGGCTACCAAACAAAGATGTCAGTAGTTTTCATTCATTTCAAATAGTTATGTACTGTAAGTTATATTTCCTTTGCTGATTTGCATGGAGTGCAGTTTGTATATAATTATGTGATGTGTGATATGCTAATTGAGGATAGGGGAAGGGTAGACGAGAAAGACAAAACTGGTGTTTGGTCTTCATTGTCCGTATCATATAAAGCATGTACATAGTATTTTGAGTCGAACTTTTGTCTGCACCCTTCATGATTTGGGCATAAGTCATAAAAATCGCACATGTACGTTTCTCTCTCTGTCTCTGTCACCCTCTCTGTCTCTGTCACACACTCTCTGTCTCTGTGGGTCTCTCTCTCTCTGTGTTCCCCCCACCCCCTCTCTCTATCTCTGCTCTGTCTCTCTATGTGTCTCGCTCTCTCTCTAGTCTCTCTCTCAGCCCCCCTCCCCCTCTCTCTTCTTTCTCTGAGAGAGAGAGAGAGAGAGAGAGAGAGAGAGAGAGAGAGAATACACATAAATATAAAGGTACCTTACGTCTCCGTGCGCACGTCTGTGCTTACACACATCACGCACTGATATTTTTCTTAAAATTCCTGCTTCCAACCCTTCCACCACCATCTCTCCCAGTTCAACCATTCCACCATCCATGCCACCCTCTGTCTCTGTCTCTCTCTATCCCCGCTCTTTTCCCCTCTCTCTCTCTTTCTCTCTCTGGAACTTGCTTGTTTCTGTCCCTGTCTCGTCTGTCTGTCTGTCTCTCTCTCCCCCCCCTCTCTCTGTGCCCCTCTTATGTGTCCCTCTCTGTCTCTCACTGCCTCTTTTCCTCTCTCTCTCTCTGTGGAACTTGTGGTAAGGCTAATGGCAATCGAGCACGAGCTGTTGGCAGTATGAGAATGAAGGAAAAGATCGATCCGCTGATGAAGAATAAGCAGTAAATTTTCTCCTCTTCTGGCGGACCCTGAGTGACCCAGCGTGGTTGCTATCATTCAAACTGGGTGATGGATAGGGTATAGTGCAGCTTCGTCCGGAGCAGCCACCGCTTGCCTTCAAACAGCATCCGTCTAAGAGAAAGAAGGAAAGAAAGAAAGAAAGAAAAAGAAAAAAAAGAAAGAAAACATTACAGCCAGTTTACTGAATAATGTAGACAAGTCACTGTTTGTTGTACAGGACAATACACTGAATACCGGCAGTGTAGTGTTCAGTTGCACACACACACGCACACACACACACACACACACACACACACACACACACACACACACACACACACACACACACACACACTGACTTTCTCTCTCTCTCACTCTCTCTCAGTCACTCAGTCAGTGCAGTCTGTATTTGCAGATAACGTCAACAAAGCAAGCTGCACACGATTGTCATAAAATCGCCGAATGAGTTTGAGAGAGAGAGAGAGAGAGAGAGAGAGAGAGAGAGAGAAGTTATTCTGACTGGCTCACTGTGGTAAAGCAGAATATTATATATATATATATATATATATATATATATATATATATATATCTTGCCCACTCCATTAACACCATCCCTCACTACACCCTTCCCCCTCCCCCCCTCCATATCTATGACATAGCACGGTAAAGGGCTCAGAAAAAGAGGAGAGGGGCTGGGTGGATTGCATGGAGGTCTGACGGCTTAATTACGGGTGGAACATGCAAAAATTGTGTGACCCGTTCTTTGTTATTCGATGAATGAATGCACCTTTCTGCACCGGCAGACGCGAGCTCGCTTCTGTGATTTCTTTTCTTCTCATCTTCTAACACTGGGTCATAGGTGCATGATCGAGCTGATCATGCATTCGCAACAGGAACATAGTATGTTTGACTGCCGGATATCACACACACACACACACACACACACACACACACACACACACACACACACACACACAGACAATCCGCTTTCCGTCAGTTTCGTGTGTGCACTTATTTCTGTTGGCTTTTGTATATGTGAACCACGCTCTGATATCTCGTTGTGATATGGACTACGACTCCGAGGGGGTCCAATGGTTGTCGGTCACAAAGGAGTTCCACCTCTAGTTTGTACCAGTAGCCAAGACAGGGTGGATTTTGTGCACTTATTCAAATGTTAATTTAGGCCAGACGGAAACTTTATTTCATCAAGAAACTCGGATCGCAGGTGATTGACTTAAAAGACTTAATCTTATACATGTTTGTAAAGTTGGATGTTTTTTCCTTTCTGGTCAGAGACATCGTTAAGAAAGAGGGAGAGAAGGAAAAATGTCCTATAAGTCATATAGAATAAAAACTCCATTCTACACTCACACGCTCTCTCTCTGTCTCTCCGCCTCTGTCTCTCTCTCTCTCTCTCTCTCTCTCTCTCTCTCACACACACACAGTTCTCACACAAACCATACGCATGGCTTACACATACATAGAAGACAATAACTAATGCATAAGCATTCGCACGAAACTAAAGCGAGAGGAATACCTTGGCCTATTATGTAGGTGATCGAGTGTTCAAGCCTGACTGGTCTAGCTTCAGTATGAGCAGGGGTTGTTTTGGTTACTTACCATTTTAAAACACCTTGCACACACCCTAGATATAGAACGGAAAGGAGCGAGCAGAGCATTGTTTCACACCAGTCCTTAATAAATACAAATCAGAATGAACATTCTTTCTTTAGTTTGTTTCTTGTTTGGTTGGTTGATGTATTTTTGTTAGCACGTTTGCTTTTGTCAGACCACGAGAACTGCAGAAAGGAGCTCTCTCTCTCTCTGTCTGTCTGTCTGTCTGTCTCCTCTCAGGCTCTCTCCCATCCTCCCTTCTCCTCATCTTTTTCAGTTTTTTGTTTGAATGAGAGTCTTCTCGAATTATGCAGTTGGTCTTCTCACAGTCGCACTGCGTTTCCTGCAGTTTCAGCGAAGGCTTGTACTACCATGTTTTACGGTAATTGTAATCTTACTCGGTCTTAGACCCTGAGGAGGGCGAGGACCGGGTGAAAAGTGAAGTATCCACTTTGCTTAGTCCTCATTTCCTCTAGAGAGTCCAATCAGTCAATCAATCAATCAATCAATCAATCAATCAGTCTCTCTGTCCCTGCCCCCACCCCGGCCCCTCCCCGTTTCATCTCGTTGGAAACTGAGCAAACAAACACTTTAGCGTCTTGGCAAGAACAAACTGAGCAGGTCCTGACCATGCAAGTGGTTGGCATGGGAGCGTACAATTGTTTGAGCCTGGCTTTAAACATACAAGGCCTACCTTACTCCCCAATATGAGAAGGTTTTCAGCATAAACAGCAGTTGTCTTTTCTCATAGACAAAGAGCAACGAGAGGAGGAAACAAAGACGTTGTTGGTATCATATTTCCACCCCCGCTCAATGTCTCCATCCAACTGTTTCGTTTTGTGTATGTTTACACATTGGCGAGAATGCGGAACACTACCTTTATTATGTATTCATTCTCTCTGCGTGTTCTCCTCCGCGTTCTGAGTCTCCACTTCCTGCTCTCTTTCTCTGTGGTATGGTGGTGTTGGTAATGTTGTGTGTGTGCGTGGGGGGTTGGTTTAAATAAACTTTAATTATTCAACAATACACATGATTACAATGCATTGAATGACAAAAGAGCATCAACAAGCTTAAAGCTTATACTGTGCTCACAACGTTGCACTTCAATTTTATCATGACGGCAGATGAACCATATTATGACTTGTATGAAATAACATGCATAAACAGTAAGTAATGTAATGATGAAATAAAACAAATAAACAAACAGTACATAATATAGTAAAATAATGCTAATATCAATATTAACATGAGATTAAATTTGTTATCACCAAAGTAATTGGCCTAATAGAAGAAAAACACGAAGAAGAAGAAGAAAATTTAGAAGAATGGAGGGTAAGGTGGTGGAGGAGGGGGAACAGAGGGGAGAGGAGAAATTCTAACAGATCATTGGCCAATCCATTCACCTTGAATATTTGGTCAGTCAAAAAATTCAACATATATTTTACGAATAGAATCATGTTGTACTCTTTCTTCACAATACTTTCTAAGCTAAAATCTATTTGAATCGGAGATAAACTGGTGGACAGTTTGAAATATGAATATATTTGTATGATTTTGGAGAACAGGATCTCCATGCAACAGAATTTTAACGTGAATGTAGTTTGGAGATAAATTTAAGATTGTGTTTGCCCGAGCCATATGAAAGTCTTGACAAAATAATAAATAATGTTCAGCAGTTTCGCTTGCAGTGCCACAAGCACAAAGTGGGTCGTTTATTAAATGTCTGTTGAACATATCTTCTCTTAAGTCACTAATCCCTAGACGAAGTCGACAGTGAATGATTTGTTCCTTCCGTTTACCATAGTAATAATAGCTAGGCACTACAGCATCGTTAGCACATAGGTAATGTTTAAGCTGGCTTAAGGAATTGCTGGTTTTAACATAATCAGGTAGAGAATTCCAGAGATAAGTAGTAGATGGTATGAATGATTTCCGATAGAGTTCGGTGTGAAATCTTGGTACGGTGCGTTCCAATGACCTGCGTCTATGGTAAGGGTTATTGTCTGAAACAAGACCAGGAACAAGACCATTTAGGTAGTTAGGGCATAGACCGTTAACCATCTTGAAATAATGCACAAGTTTGTGTCTTTTCCTTCTTTCCTTAAGTGTACAGAACCCTGATTCTTGGTATATTTTTTGGTGGCTTGTCCCACGAACAGCTCCAGTTATGGTTCTTAATGCATCAAGCTGTAAATTTTCCAGAGAATCTGATTGTGCATCTGTGCAATTATCCCAAACAATATCAGCATAGTCAAAATGTGGTAATATGAATGATTTGTACATGATTTCTAATGCTCTCCTATTTAACTTGTACTTATACGTCTTAAGACAAGAAACCAACATAGTTACAGCATTGATTATACTTTTAATATGTTCCTCCCATTTACAGTTGTTTTGGAGTATGACGCCTAGATGTTTATGTGTGTCTGTACTTTGTAATGGTGTGATGCCAAAAGTAAGAGGTAAAATTGTGTCAGTGTTTCGAGAAAAATTTAATAACTCTGTTTTCCCCTCATTAAATTTGACTTTCCATCGCTTAGCCCAAGAATCTATCTTTTCTAAGTCAGAATTGAGTGTTTGTGCACGGATGTTTGGGTTATTTAGTGCTAAGGACATACTTGTATCATCTGCAAATAGCTTAATGTTTGAATGGATGTCGTATACAATATCATTGATATAGATAAGGAATAATAGTGGACCAAGTACAGAGCCTTGAGGAACACCTGCGGGTATTCCTTTGTAATCAGACTTATCACTCTTTATAACAACTGCTTGGATACGGTTAGAGAGGTAATCGGAAAACCAGTCAAGTAATTTGCCTCGTATGCCATTCGCTCTTAACTTCAGAAGAAGTCCCTTATGCCAAACTCGATCAAAAGCTTTAGATATATCAAAGTACACAGCCTGGGTTGTGACTCCATTATCAAAAGATGAGCATAAGTCATTATAAATACAGAGCAACTGATTTACTGTCGAATCACCAGGAATAAAACCTGACTGGGAAGGAGATAAAATATGATTTGATGAAAAAAAACTTGTAAACTTGCTTATGGATGCATCTCTCAAGGACTTTACCAACACAGCTAAGCAAAGAGATTGGACGGTAATTACTACAAAGTTCCTTCGAAGCTTTTTTATGCAGAGGATTTACATGTGCTGTTTTCCATACCAGAGGAAATTTTGATTCATGAAGGCTTTTGTTGAAAATCCTGGTTAGTGGGTCTAGAATGGCTGGCAATGAGGCAATTAACAATCTGTTATGTACAAGATCTGGCCCTACCGCTTTATTTTTATTTAGATTTAGAATAACACCTTCAACATCAGAAGTAGTAAGCGCTATGTCTGTAAGTTCTAAGTCGAGGAATGGAATATCAGGTAAATCTTTTTCGCTGTCTTCAAGAGTGGATTGTGAAATGAAAAAGTTGTTAAAAACATCAGCTTTATCTTTGTTTTTATAATAGACAATACCATTAGATATAATAGGGGGAATTTCATCTGACCCAACACCTTTCTTTCTCAAAAATGACTTAACAAGTTTCCACCATTCTTTTGTTCCAAAATTGGATGAAGTTGTTATCTTATTTTCTAAATTGGTGATATACTCAAGCTGTCTTTGTTTTTCTCTATATGTAACATAGTTCCTAAAACACCGAAATTGTTGCCAGTCTTCTGGTTTGTTAGTTTGTTTAGCTAATTTATGAATTATTTTACGTTCCTCTATTAGCAGCCTAATTTCATCTGTCATCCAAGGGACATCATTTGGACGTACAGTGATAGTCTTCGTTGGCATACATTGCTTTGCTTTATCCATTATAATATTTGAAAACGTTTCCGCACTTTCGTCAATTGTTTTATTATTGGTCACTTCATCCCAATTAACCTGGTGTAGGAGATTGCAAAATCTATATGTATCTAACTTATTGTAATTGAAAATTGTTCTTTTAAATGACTGTTCTCTAACTACTGTATTCTTGACAACCACATAAGGTACACTATGGTCACTGCAGATAGCAGGCATGACATCCGTTGATTTGATCATACTGGGGCTTTGAGTAAGTATAAGATCTAAGCATGAACTTGTTACTTCGGTAATCCTCGTTGGTTCATTTATTAACTGCTTAATATGGTAGCGATTCAAAATATCTACTAAGTGGGGTGATGGTATTGTTAGGAAATCAGTATTAAAATCACCAAGAATCAAGAATTTGTTTGTGGTGTCATTGGCTCTACGTATGCTTTCTTCGATCAAATTCCAGTAATTAACATTGGAGTTAGGTGGACGATAAAAAGATCCAATTAATAAACTTATTTGATCTAATTTTGTCTCAACCCATACAGCTTCTAAACCGTTTACATGAAGGTCATTGCGAGGTTTACAATATAAATTATTTTTCACATAAATAGCAACACCGCCATGTGGATCGTTTGTTCTGTCACATC
>NC_134878.1:48344157-48348260 GCF_041734735.1 Babylonia areolata
CCAAGATGGGACGACTCCTGGTGTCCCCGTTGGACGGCTTCTTCCCGACACGGTGGGTCCTGTCGATCATGTCGTCTGTCAGCTCGACACCAGCCTCTCCACAGATTCGTTTCACAACTTCGTCAGTTGACTCTCCCTTTGTTTCCGGCACGGAGCTGATCCTAACGGAATTCCTTCTACTATATTGTTCCAATTCGTCCACTCTGTCTTGGAGTTTTATGATTTGATTTTCTTTGGCTTCAAGAGCATCGCGAAGTTCTTTAACTGTGGATCGCAAACCAAGGATTTCCTTCCGGAGTGGATCCAGGACTTGGGCAGCTACTGCTCTGGAAATCATTTCCAGAATGTTAGGATCCCCGAGTGCGGCTTTCAGTTCGTTGACAAGGGGCACAGAGGCAGTGTTGTTTACTTTACTGGGGTTCGATTCTAACAGGGTGCTGGAGAGAAAATCAGAATTTATAATCGTCTCGTCACCATCAAAACCACTCACACTGTCTTCAGATAAACAAGTCCTCTTCTCCATCTCCACTTGCAAAGGCGAAGAAGCTGGTCGTTTTTCTCTGTTCTCGCTGCTCATGGCGTGAAAATGGTATGAAGTAAAGTGGAAAGAAATATACAAATAATACACACCTGGATCAAACTTGAAAATACCATTAGGAAAACCTCTCAAAGCACGGCAGGGATTATAACTCACAATACACAGCGAAGAATAAACGAACACATTTGAAGAAACGATCAGTCTACAGTCTACATGCAGAAATGGCACGCTATACACGACCTGTCAAATTATGAAGAATCAACGGGGATGTGGAGAGGGAGAGGTGGCAGTTCAAACACATACGGCACAGCACGGGCAAAATCATAAGAACAAGTTGAAAACTATCAACAAGTTGCAACCGGAAAATGGGCGGTGTCACTCAATCACATTGTAAGTAGACTTCTTTAAATTCAGTTTTTAGATAAGTTACATAGTCGCACACCACCAAAATACTCTCTCGGAACCATAGCACAACAGCACACACCACAGCTTATGGTAACAGTAGAAAAGAAGCCATAGATTTCGCTGAAAGCCTCACAACTTCGGAGCACAAAAGTCGCACAGCCTCACTCAGCCGCCATCTTGAGGATATATGCGTGGGGGGTTGGTGGGGGTGGGGGGGTTGGAGCACTTGGGGTGGTGGTGGACTGTTTTATGCAGTGTTCCCAATGGGCCTGATTTTTTGAGGGTCACTGTGACCCTTTGACTGGAATTTTTGAGGGTCATTGTCACATTTCTGAGGGTCAACAGGAAAACATACAAAAAATCAATAAAGACAATTGTACAATGAAAATGAAAAGAAACCCACACCTTCTCCAAACAAGGACATTCGAAATGCTTGAATACAATGAAAACACAGTCAACTAGTTATAATGAGCACATAACCATACTCACTACTAATGAACACACAACAGCGTTTGCCTGCATCGGCAAGGGAAGTTACTCTAACACGTTTTTGGCCAGCTCAGTTTCGTCTGCTATGCACTAGCCTATGCTAAGGCCCACGATGCGTGCTTCGCGGTTTTCCTGGAAGCCGTAAGATGCTTGTTAGTTTCAGGAAAAAGTGTGCGTCACATTGACGCACAGGGTAAAAATTTTGTGCGTCAAAGTTGTAAATCTGTGCGTCATTTACGCACATATGTACGTTTTTGGGAACACTGTTATGTGTGACCAATGAGATACATATTTACATACATGTATATCTATGGTATGGACCCGTGGAAGGTTCAGCAAGTCTACAGTTAAACCCTTGAAAGAACACATTGCAAAAACGATTCGTCACCAGCATTCAGTTTCAAGCACATCGTTCTGAGATTTATGTGATCGGTTCAGAAATCGGTTCACGCGGTGTTTGCTTTCAGCGCAAACCTGTATCTGGAAGGCTTAAAACTGATACCAAGAGATCGGCGTCCGGCCTTACATCTCACGGGAGTGATCTCCACCACAAACGGTTTTATCTCCTGAAGGTTTAAGCACAGAGAAGCCGCAGGTTTTCCAAACGCACGCTGTACAACTGCTCGAGCCTAAGTGTGTTGCATGCATGTTTCTTCTGCCGTGGAATAGTGTCGCATGGACATTATTTGCTGTACTGTACTCTATTGGTTTGATCTGTATGTGGAACTCTTCATCTGTTCTTCATCTGTATATATGTGAAATACTAACATGGACAGACTGTGTGTTTCTCCCGCCCCACACATACACATACAAACACACAATCCGCACCCAACCCACTCCCCATATGCCCGAAAATTCTGTTTGGACTTTCGCGAATCGCTTTTTTTTCTTCTTCTTCACGTCTGACAATGGTTTTAAGGGTTCTTTACTTGCAAGGTGCCAGGGCACAGTGAAGTGTCTCGATCAGTAGTCGACAGAATAGGATCAGTCTTTAACGCGGCGTTTCGATACCATTCTGTTGGTCCGTGGACCCGCATTGTTTGCACACGGATCCTAGTTTAGATACGGGTGAACGTCGATAGCATTCTGCCTGGTACTATTTGGAAGCATTACAAAGCGGGGGGGGGCTGGGGGTTGGGGTGCCTGTGCTCTGCGCGCGAGCACGTGTGTGTGTGTGTGTGTGTGTGTGTGTGTGTGTGTGTGTGTGTGTGTTGTTTGCATATTATTTTATCTGTCACGAAGTCTTTGATTGTCTGCCCATCTGCTCCTCTTTCTGTCCCATTCTCTTCATTTGCCCCTAATCTCCGCTGCCATACCTGCATTTTATCGTCTTACCAGTTTTCTCTCTATCCCTGCTTGTCTGTCTCAAGTTCTTTCTCTGTTTCAGTACTTTTCTCTGTCTGTCTGCCTGTCTGTCTGTCTGTCTCTGTCTGTCTCTCCCTCTCTCCACCTTTTCTCACCCCCATTCATCACATGTGGGGAGGTGTTGGTGGGGTAGTGAGAGGGGAGACGTTATATTGTGTAACGGTTGTAAAGATAACACAAGGACGTGCACACTTGATCTTTGTGTCCAATGCATACTGGGAATATATTATGCTAAACTCCGATCAGAATCAGTCTGGAAGGAAGCCATCAGGACAGAAGGTCGGTCGCGATGGCCAAACACCCCGGAAAGGGTCAGGGATCGTTAGGGGTCTGCGTCGATCCTTGAAGTAAGTGATCTGAAACTGGGAATGTCGGATAACGGATTCCACCTCGCGATTCCGGAACTGAACATCGTAAATATTCCCTTCGCTTAGGCATGAATGTATTTACACAGATGTCATTCGTTTAATGATAATTTTCAGTTGTTTAAAGGAGTCACGGATTGGTTTGGCCTAATGGATTCCATGAATAGATTTAGGTAGTTATGGCTCGTTCAGTACTTTTTAAGACAGATAAATGTGTACTGACCTTGAGAAAAGCAACAACAACAGTTTTTATTTAAATGTGATGCTTCGAGTAGTCATGGAGGCCACCTTTTTGCATAAGGTTGAGACGTCATAAGTACGGAGATTTACTTTCGCTTTTGGTTGACTTGCGAAGTAGATGGAAACGAATTTGTCAAAAATATACTGTGCAATGACTTTCCAAAAGAAAAAAAAATACTGTGCAACATCTTTGTTGGAATGGATTTTGGTTTAGTTCCATTTAATTTTGAACCCTTGTTCATTACGGATGAAGAGTTAAAACGTGATGCTGAAACGTTAACGCAGACAGATCAAAGTTGTGAGTGCCGATGTGGAAACTGCGTGTCTGCCAACTTTGTCGTGCCCGAAGAAAGCATATATTATGTTGTAGAGACAACGGTTTGACTGTTGCAGTTTGTGTCTGTGAATGTGTGTGTGTGTGTGTGTTGTGTGTGTGTGTGTGTGTGTTTTCAGTTGTTTTTGAAAGCGATGAATGTTATGGGTCTGCAGTTTCAAGTGAATCACAGAACATCCGTCGTTTCCCAAAAGTTGTTTTAAACCAAGCAATCCTGTAAGTTGGCTTTGAACACAGTCTATGAGGTGCAGGCATCTGCTTGGCAGATGTGGTGTGGCGTATATGGATTTGTCCGAACACAGTGACGCCTCCTTGAGCTACTGATACTGATATGAGATATAACAATTCACGTCTTTCTATTTCCTTT
>NC_134878.1:48348360-48379838 GCF_041734735.1 Babylonia areolata
TGTGTGTGTGTGTGTGTGTGTGCCGTGGAAGCTGCGATACGTAGACTAGAAATGAGTGTGTGGAGGAGGGGGTAGAGGAGGTGCAAGGTAGTGTGTGTGTGTGTGTGTGTTGGAGCTCATGTACGTTTATATGTATTTGACTGTGCTTTCATATGTTCTTGTACAAGTAAGTGTTCATCTCTGTGAGTGTGTGTTTTTGTGTGTGTGTGTGCCGTGGAAGCTGCGATACTTAGACTAGAAATGAGCGTGTGGAGGAGGGGGGTAGAGGAGGTGCACGGTAATGCGTGTGTGTGTGTGTGTGTGTGTGTGTTGGAGCTCATGTACGTTTATATGTATTTGACTGTGCTTTCATATATGTGAAACTGCATGTTTGGTGCATTTCTGTTATGCATGTGTGGGTGTATGTGTGAATGTGTGTCTTCATATTTTACATTTATTCGCTTATTTATCACCATTGTTCTCTTATTTATTTATTTATTTATTTATGTTTTTATTATTATCATTTTATTAGTATTACTAATATTATTACTACTACCTTTTTCTATATTATAATTATTATTTATTTATGCAAGCTTATCTATTATTTATTCCCCCGTTTTTTTTTTTGTTGTTGTTTTTTTTTGTTGTTTTTTTTTTGTTGTTGTTGTTTTTTGTTTTGTTTTTTTCTCAAGGCCTGACTAAGCGCGTTGGGTTACGCTGCTGGTCAGGCATCTGCTTGGCAGATGTGGTGTAGCGTATATGGTTTTGACCGAACGCAGTGACGCCTCCTTGAGCTACTGAAACTGAAACTGAAACTGAACTATTGTATTTGGAAAAGCCCACAAAGACTGTGTTCCGTTTTGAAGAAATTTGCGCAGTGTTGGTTTGGAAATGATGCCGATATTTGTTTGATTTGCAAAGCATCGTGCTCTACCTTTCATGTTAGACTTACGGCCGCTCCTTCTCTCTGCTTTTATTTCTTTGAGGCAATCGATGGTGTGATGGCCTTGTACCTGTTCTTTTTGATATTCTTTGACTTTTCTGAGGATTTCCGATTTTCCTAGATGTAGGCCGCTCGTTGGTGTTGCGTTACCAGCAAGTCTGTCAGCTCGCTTATTTCCCTTAACACCTGCATGTCCCGGGCAGTATGACCATGTGAGTTTTTTAATCTGAAAGTTGCGTGAAATGACGGTCACAATGAAGCATCCTGGTTACAAAAGTTTTACGAGTAGCATCCCTTACTCACTTCCCCTTGCAAGTGAAAAGTGCGCATGTGTGACAGGGCATTCTGGGTAAAAAGCCTACTTCTTCCTCTCGATTCCACGACGTGCGCGTGAAAGGTAACTGTATGGCACGTGGTCGAACTATTTCAAGAAATTTACCATTGTTCACGCTTTTTCTCGTAGTTGCTTTTTGCTTTGTTATCAGTTGATATATTTTCTTCTGTTTACAGCAGTCAGATTGTCAAAATGCAGAACGAAGCCGGAGAATTCGTTGACATGTACATCCCGAGGAAGTGGTAAGTTGCTCTTCCATTTTTTCATGGCGGCTTCGAAGAAAGAGGTTTCGAATAACTAAAAGCTGAATAGAAGAAGTGTGTTTTATTTAGTCTTTCGGTCGACTTTAACCGTAGTATGCTTGTACTTGTAGACCTGCCATCACGACTGCCACACAAGAATAGCATTGGTCTGTAAAAACTATTCTAGTATCTAGTAGTAGATAGAATATTTTATGTTTGGTCATTGTGTGAGAGAGCATTAACCCTCAAAGTGCTGGATATAATAAAACATACATACAGAAATCATGCTTAAAACAAAGGGATAGTTTGCCTCCGCTACCTGTGCTCTGATTTGGGGCATTTGTATGCTTATCAGTAAGAATAAATAGGTAAACCTATACATTTTTGGAAAGTAGAGTGAATGAAGAATCAGATAAAAGTAAGAAAAAGGCTGTACCTTGTAAGTAGTTGGAGATATTCCAGAGGATATGAACAACAAATTTTGCACACTTGTTTTCCAAAAACGTCAACCACAATGTTTATAGGTATTTTCACATCTTTTACAGAGTCAAAATCTCAAGATTGGCATTAAACTGTGCAGAAAATGTTCTGGCTGCAGAATCATGGTATGAATATAACTGAAACAATGAAATTATAAGCATTGTATTATTTGTTTGAGACACACCCACCGACACCACGCACGCGCACATCTACAATACTTTATGCAATCACAGGCAAAAACAGAAATAAATGTTTTCTTTTAGCTCATGTTGCTTTCAAAAGCAGCAAGAATGCTTTAAATCAAAATAATTTCCAGTTTTCTAGCTTGATTTGGTCAAGAAATCGCAATAGACCCATGCCTAACCCACTTTACCACCCCTCCCCACCCCCATCACCCACCCCCCAGTTTTTGTGGCTGGAGACACAAAACTGAATGAACAACAAGCAAGCCAGCATGCCCAAGTGTCAAAATAACAAAGCCGTTTTCATCAGAATCCTGTCAGCAAACGAATCATCACTAGTGACAAGGTCACTCATTTCCTGAGCTTTGTCAACTTCAGTGTCACTCATTGTTTACAAAAAATACGAAGATCTGGACTTATAAACTCGGTCAAAGTTTGTGCAAACACAAGCAGGGAGGCAGTAACACCAGAACGAGGCTGTTTTATGAAGGCTGCCGAGTACAGTCGTACGATGTCGGACCTTATGTAAACAGAGCCACGATCGTGGCCCATCGCACTTTACCGGGAAAGCCACGATCGTGGCTCATCGCGCTCTCCGGGTTAAGTCAGTCGTCTGCCTACAGTGAACAAGTGATTTTGAATGTGACTAGCCACACATGGGAATTTCCAGAATGAAGTTAAAAAATAGTTTCAAATACCCCTTTGACCATACAGAAGATTATGGAACTAAAGGGGAATCAACTTTTTTTTAAATTGATTTAAATAAGCGCTTCATTATCTACTTTTCTATGAATATAACCCTAACCCCCACCACCCAGTTGTTTTTATTCTCATGTTCATATTGTCAGTAAATGTCATTTTATTTTCAGTGATAGGTACTGAGGTAGTGAAATGGTGTTACTGGTTGAATGTGCTGTGTCACAGTAGCAGACTGGTCTAATTGCTTGTGATTGAAGTATTTTGTTTGTTTATTTTTGATTTTTTTAAAATGTGTTTTTATGCTTTTGACTTAGATAATAAAATACTGAGTCAACAAATCTCGTCATTACATTGCATTTTGTGTTGTTAATAGCACTTGTCATCAAGTCGCAGTGCATGCAGAACTATACAGCTGTACTTGTATTCGTGAATAAGCTAGCAAATGTACAGGTCAGACTGCCAGCCTTTGTAAACGATTTGTAACTTATCTGCACATTTATGAGTCATGGACTCTCTTGTCATCATTTGTAAATCATCCACTGAATTCAGAACTTTTATGATAAGTTTTGACTTGTTAAATGCCTGTAGCGCATAAAGCCAGTATAACGCTTTTAAAGGAGTTGAGATCCAGTCATTTCGTTCTATAATGGTGAAACATTAAATATATCATTATATGCTAAAATTGTTATATTTGTTAAACTTAATAGAACAAAAAGTAATTCCAGCTGTTGTGTTGCCAACTTATTTCACCAACTTTGTTGCCTGTCATGAAAATATAACCAGTTGCTTTCATGCCTCAGCTGCATGTGATGCTACATGACCTTTGTTGCTTGTCGAAAAAACTGACACATGAATCATTGATAGGACATACCACTCAAAACCATTTCATTAAACCAGACATACCACTTGAAACCATTTCATTATACCATGCCATGGTGCAGTTTGGGCCAGCTTGTCTCAGATTTTGCCATTTTCAGTATAAGACTGACTTTGGGTTTGAGTTCATATCCCTTGACCAACCCAGTCTAAATGAAGTATAGAATTTTTTCTCATATTTATTTTTTCTCTCCCACATTTTGGTGGGGATACTTGCTGTGAATAATTAATGGACCTGTATAATTGAAATTTATGGAAATTGGAATTATTTGTTAAAGATAAAAGTGTTTGACATGGTAACACAGGTTGTGAACAGAAAGGAGTGAATAAAACCTTTAAAATATTCAGATGATACTATAAAACTTTCTTAATCAGGATGTTTAAGGATTGTGAGAATTATTTTAATGTCTTTTTCAGCTCGGCTAGCAATAACATCATTGCTGCCAAGGACTATGCCTCCATCCAGATCAACATTGCTGAGGTAAGCTGTACCCATGCTCTTGCGTACCTTTTTACTTGACACTAGTGACAATCTTACTTGATAATACTACTAGTGACAGGGCTTGACCTCTTCGGTGCCCCATGATAGAAATTTCATTTAAGTTCTGAAGTGCTTGAAAGTGTCGTTGAGTTCTGCAGTGTTTGAAAGTGAACCATGACATACAAATCTGTGATCGTCATAGTATGAATTTTCTTATTCTTTAGATTATGGCTTTCCAGGAAACACCAGTGGGAAAACTTTATATGCCTGTTTAAATATTAAGGGGAAAAACCTAAAAATTTCATTCTTGCCGTCAAAAGAGGGCGATAACCAGGGGGACAAAGGGGACGTTACCTACTTCCGGGAGGTTATCGGCCGTAGTTCTCTCATTTTCTCCGCATAGGCGGATAGTAGTTTGCACAGGACAGGAATGTCAGACCCCTGCCGACCCCTGCCGGAGTCTGCACTAGTTGGGTCACGGTAAGTATGTTATTTAAACGTAATTTTAGATAGAAAATTTCCTTTCCAGGATGTTATTTACACTCGTAGCACCCTTTTAAGAAATTCAGATCATCAGAATGTCAGATGACAATCACAGCCAAGCGTAAGTGGCATTAAAAAGTGGCTGCTTGTTTAAAAAAGAAAACTTTGCAGTTTTGTGACCTAAGATGTTGCAGAAGCTTTACAAATCATTTTTGATGATAAGCTCGGTGATAGCTGAGACAAACTTGTCAGATGTTTCGTTCAGTGAAAAGGAAGTAGAAGGTTGTGATTTGTATAGAGGAGATGGGGGTGGGGTGGCTGGTAGTTGTAGACAGCTAGAGATGTTCAAGCAGAGGAGAGGAAGTGCTGGAAGCCAGGTATAGCTCTGGGGCTGATGTGGAGGTGAATTCATTCGAAGGCAAACTGTCCACTTGTTAAAAGTTATTTAGGGCAGGGAGGGGTGGAAAATGATGAAGCGGGTTGTGGAGCAATTTCTTGCGACAAGTGACCAGCGTGTTTTTAGCAATGCATGCATACATCAAAGAAAGGGATCAGCTTTCATCTGCTGGCGAGGCAGGAACAGTACTCACAACACTACACTGTGTGGCAAATAGGTCACTGTTAAGCTCTTTGATACTGTCAAACATTGAGCATGAAGTAAGTAGATGTGGCACAGGCACGCTTGACGATTGAAAAACGCTTGTGTGATGGGATGGTGTTTATTTGTGTGCATGTGATTATAACTTATAAGAGTTTGTATAGAATGTAATTATTTTGGACTCTTCAAAAGGTATGGAAACATTTTTTGTTTTGATATATTTTCTTGCTTTATCTCATCTGCTTTTACTGTTGGTGATAACATATTTAGAAATTATCCAAAGTTTATCTGATATATATATATATATAATTATATGGCTTACTCATAGCAAACAAATGTTAAGTAAGGTTCATACTGTCAGAAATTGATAGTTTAGTCATTTTTCTTTCAGAAAATTATGCATTTTGTATGCTTTCTTTGCTGAAACGTTTTGGTTTATATATATATATATATATATATATATATATATAAACAACCAAACACAGCCTGGCAAACTTGTTGATGTGTCAAGCGCTAAAATTATAGCGAATGGAAATTTGGTGTCATATACTGTACCATGTCATACTGATGCAAACTAGGCCTATTGGTTTGCTCTGCTTGGCCAAATTTCCAATGGAAATTCAGTGCAACTGACTGCTGTCCATCGCCAGTTAGTGTTCCATACTTACTTTTCTTTTTTCTTTTTTTTTTTTCTGTTTTTTTTATATATATATATATATAATATGTTGAAGATGAGTTCACAGCTTGGAATGACAGATTGCTGGATCAAACTTTAAGAATTTTGTTTTTGTTTTCTTTTTTTTTTCCTTTTTTTTTTTTTTGGTCGTCTTTTCACTGTTAGCCACGCGAAATTTGGCCAAGCAGAGCAAACCAATAGGCCTAGTTTGCATCAGTTTGACATGGTAAGTATATGTATCACCAAACATGGAGTATAATACAAACTCCTCCTTTTAATAGAATTTATAAAGAAATAAAGTGTCAAATATTGCAACACAAAGATGCTTCATTTTGATACCATTTCTTTTGCGGCCTTATTAAAAGTTGCTTTTCAGATGAGTATTAGTTGTTCACATGATAATTAACTACTGTTTCCTATTTTGTGCAGGTGGATGAGACCACTGGACGTATGACAGGTGGCAACAAGACCTACGCCATCTGTGGCGCCATCAGAAGGATGGTAAGTCTGATACCAAGTTTCATAATGATATATATACATGATACATGTGTATGTTGGTTTGTAAGTATCTTTGCTCTTTTTGTTATTTTTGTTATTTTTTGTTTCTTAGATCGTTTTGTTGTTTTTAGTAGGCACGATTCATTTCTGAATCATGTGTGAAGAAATATATCTGCTACTGGTAGTGATAGATGCTGGTGTCAGTGACCTTATTTGCAATTTCCAGGCCTATAGCTTAGTGTTTAGTGTTGGACTTTAAGGGTTCTGGCTTCAAGCCTGGTGTCTAATGGTTGGAAATTTTTTTTCTCCTATAAATAGGCCAACATATGTAAGCTGACAAATGCATAGGTCCCTTTCATGTGTACACATATACAGTAGATAAATATGCATGTTGAATATTCAGCATCTGTACTATCTCTGCATGAAAAAATAAAGATACCCAGCCTATATACCCCCAAAACATGTAATGGCTGCCTTAGTTATCGTGTGGCATAAAACATTCATGTGTTTCAGCAAAGACCCACATATACAGTAGAAAGTGGGGAGTTGCAGCTGCCAAACGTGGAATAGTAGCTGATGATGGCAGTGATATAATTCTTGTTATGTGTACTGATTTTATTTAGATGCAGTAAACTTAGGAAATTTTTTCTTGTCATCTTCTAATGAAATTTGAAGGCAATTCCTGAAGCAGGTTTGAGTGTTACAGGAGATGTTTTGTTTCTTTCTTTTTTCTTTTTTTTTTTCTTTTTTCTTTTTTCTTTTTTTTTTTTCTTTTTTCTTTTTTTTAAAATTTTTTTTATATACTTTCTCTGTGAACACTAGTTGCAAAGCCGGGAAAGAGTAGCGGAGTAAGTTTTGGTTGGTGAAGAGTTACAAAACTTGACCAAAAGCAGGAATCATCATTTGATGCATTGGTTTCATACTGATTGTTGTTTTGCCTTGTTGCTAAATTCTACAATTCACTGTTTTAGCAGAAGTGAGATTTCTTACTTTTTTTTTTTTTTCACAATTTTTTTTCTTTTTTTTTCTTCTCTTTTCATCTTTAAGGGGGGACTTGGCGTGCATTTTTGATGAAAAATCACCAGAAAATGTGTTTTGGGGTTATTGTAAATTTTGAAAGAATAATATATCTACAAACACTTTTTGGGTGTCTTTTGCTTTAATTTTGCATAAAAGTGTGTGTAATTGTACTTTTTTTAATGTAGGTGGCCTCAAATATTTATCGGCAATCGAAGTCGAATCACAAAAATCGCTATCTTCAGACCCTAGCAACCACCACTTTCGTTTTACCAATTGAGGTGTGTGACCGCTCGTTTGAAAGCTAAACATACGCTCTTTCCGGTCAACCTAATTTCATATGCAAACAACCTCAGTGCGAGAGCTCCGCGAAGCACGAAATGGCTCACCCAACAACAGTGTATAAACCGGTGATTGGGCCTAAGCTGTCACGAGGGTAAATCCATGATTCTGATTGGCCGAAACTCCAGTCATCCGCCATCTTTGTTCATAGCGTCTGTTTCGAAGTGAGCGAACTAGGACATTCATTTTGTCAGTTTTAGGCACAGTTTTGCTTTTTTACAATGCCAAGAAAGTTTGGAACGAAGTTTAGAGTACTCCATAAGTTTGGTACAAAGAAGAGAAAAGGGAAATGTGGAAAAGCCAGCCGCCAATCACAGCAAACTGAGGTCGAATCGACAACCTGTGAGCCGACTCCATCAACGTCGTCTGCTATGGAATACCCGTCCTCTACTTCAAAGAAAAAAAAAGGACTTTTTCTCAAAAAAGAAGGCAGTGTCTGATTCTAGTGAAGAAGTAGATGAGTCTGGACCCAGCAAAAAACAAAGACTGGAAGAGAAAGCTGTAGAAGAAGTGAGAAGTGACGATCTCAACATCATCATGAACCTGAGCTGCCTTCAGTCTCTCATCGATTCCAGTGGTGCATTGTGTCCAGAATGCAAAGAACCGGTAAGTCGATCGTTGATTTCTTTGTTTATTTTTCGTTTTCTTTATCATTCATACTTCTTCCTGGTCCTTGTGAAGTGTGAGAGGAGAGAATTAGATTGTGGTGTGAGGGGGTGAGTGGGGGGCTGTGTGTGTGTCGTGGGGTGTGTGTGAGAGGTTATGTGTTTATTCAATCAATGTGTGTGTGTTCCAGGTTGTGTTTATTCAGTGTGTGTGTGTGTGTGTGTGTGGCTGTGAGTGTGTTCAGTGTATTAGTGTGTGTTTCAGGTTATGTGTTTATTCATAGTGTGTTTGTGTGTGTGATTATTCTGTGTGTTTGAATATGTTTCAGGTTATGGGTTTGTTCATTGTGTATGTGTATGAGATGTGTATATTCCATGTGTGTGTTTCAGGTTATGTGTTTGTTCAGTGTGTGTGTGTGTGTGTGTGTAAGACTGCTTGTACAGATGTGTGTATATGTTACAAATGTATGAAGCTGTGCAAAAAAAAGTGTACTGTAATGTATCATGTGTTTCAGAGCCTGAGGGTGACTGAGGGAGGTCAACAAAGGGTCCTCGGCCCTGCTGGATGTGATGCTGGAACTGGAGCTTGTGGGAGGAAGCACTCTGGGTGACTTTGTTTTGAAAGAGGACACTGCCAGGGTGGTGAAATCCAGCAGAAAATCATCAGAAAAGGAGAAAGAGAAGAGAAAGAAAATAGAGATGGTGCGACGCATGGAACGCCAGGAAAGACAAGAAAGAGAAGGGGAGGTGTATGGGCCTGGGCAGTTCTGAGTGTTTGATTTCCAATGCCACATAGAAAAAACTGTACAGAATGTCTTGACAAGGTATCATACTTGATAATTATTGGAAAATGATAGCAATACTATTGAAAATTGTTCCTTTCATTTGTCCACATTAAATTCTATCTTTGGAGTCAAATTTCTCAAAACGACTTTTTATTCCATACGTATGTACTGCCCTCCTTTACTGTACAAGTTCTACAACAGCTATTGCCTTGAAATTTTGCATATAGATGGAAAAATGGCTTCTGAGTGCAATGAAACCATTAGAAAGTATGGATCTTGGACAGTTTTAGTGTTATATTAGGTTAAAAATAATTATTTACATTTGTCAATTTTCTCCAAAGTCTTGGCGATGGTATTACATTTATGTACATTTATACATACTAATTTATGTCTATTGCACTCTTCTATTCATGTCCTTTGTATTGATTATGATTTTAGCTTCAATACTACCTAACTTTGCAAACTGTAGAGGAGGAGCAGACGTACTCGTTTTCGACAGCACAAAAACAAGAAAAAAATCATAAAATTATTTCTATGTAACATAAACATTGAAACTTTGTATTCTAGCTCCAAATCCACTTTGCTGTCTATGTGCAAATTTCATGGCAATAGCTTTAGTAGAAGTCGAGATACAAAAATACTAGAAAAATGCACGCCAAGTCCCCCTTAAAAAAATATATATGTGTGTGTGATTTTTTTTTTTTTTTTTCTTTTCTTTTTTCCCCTAACCTGACGTGCTCTGTGTTGCAGGGTGAGTCTGACGACTCCCTGTCGAGGCTGGCAAAGAGGGATGGCATCATTGCCAAGTAAGTGTTTACTACAACTTTGTGACCTGTTGGAGGTAAACGTCTATTTTCTGGTTGGAACAACTTCGCTACAGCAATTTCTGATTTGGACTGAAGCAATGTCAGCGAAACATGGTTGCAAATGTTTTTGAAAATTTTCTTGTCTAAACGGAATGTACACAAAAGTTAGGGCATGATTAGTGATAGTTACTTTATTTGATTTGTACTTTGTTTTTACTTATACTTTATACTTTTGATATTCTTACTTATAATTTATACTCTCTTTTTTTCTTTTCTTTTTTTTTTCTTTTTTTCTTTTTTAACATTGCCTTTGATGAGTCTGATGGTGGTGGGATTTTTTGTTCTTTTGTTTTTCTGTATAAGCTTGCTGGTGTGTGCCCATGTGGTTTTGCTGGAACATGTTCAGACCAGTTATACCAACTGAGGTTCAGATTATTGGCAGCTTCATCCATTTACAGTAGGTCTGCAGATGAAATGTATAATTTGGACGATCACGCTTGTTTTAGGCAGTGCCTGCTTACTGCTATGTCATTGTGTGTGTGTGTGTGTATCATTTGTAGCATGCATCATTTGTTTCTGGACCTTTGAAATCTTTCATTTGTATGTTTTAAAAGTCTTCTTGGCTTTTAAAAGTGAGAAATGTGACTTAGAGTTGTCAGGTAGTTGTAAAACATATTGGGTGGTGACAGTTTGGCTGTACAATTTCAGGATTTGTTGTGCCAGGGTCAGTCGGTCTTTTCTGCATGCTGGATTGTATAAATCCATTCTGAACAGTTAATTTGGTGTCATATACTGTACCATGTCAAACTGATGCAAACTAGGCCTATTGGTTTGCTCTGCTTGGCCAAATTTCGCGCGGCTAACAGTGAAAAGACGGGCCCGCCCGCTCTCAGCCAATCAAACGCCTCTAAAAGCTATAAGCGCTGAATCATTCCCTTTGGCCAAGGCTCTCTACGCCATCTTGTCAGGTTTACGCTCTGTCTCGTCTTACGCTTTTTTTGGCTATTAAGCGTATCCTTTTGGCCTTATTTTGTTGCATGCGGCTTGTGTTTATTGTATTCTTACATTCTGTGAACTCGATTCGACTCGGCACCCTCGATTCGTTCGTTTATTTCTGCCTCTAAGTCGATCCGGTCTTTCCTTTCTCTGTTGGGGGTCGGATTTTCGCTGGGTGCCTAAGCGCGGGTTCCATGCCTCGTGTGCCATACCACGAAGGCAGGGATCATGATGCTGGGATTGAGACTCGGCAAGAGACTCTACCAGGCCCGGAGCTCATGATTCCTCCCGATACGGACCGCGGCGATACGTCGTTAGACGCTGATCGCGGAGACAACGTTTGTACCAGTAAAACGGTCATGAAGGGGACCGGGGGGAAAGAGGTACGAGCGTCGCCTCCCGAGGTGTCCCAGCGCGAGGCGGGGAAAAGGGGGAGTGGCAAGTCCTCTCCGGGCTGTGGGGACTCGCAGCTAGGCGCGGACTCCCAAGGGGAGGCCGCGCCCGGCCATTACCCGGGTCCCCACTCGGAGACGACCCTCACGGGCCCCATTGTTGTTCCCCCTCCTCCCTTCTCTGTCGACCCCCCTCCCCCACCTCCTTTGGGGGGGGGAGAAAAATTTGGTTCCGGGGGGGGATCTCTACTTTGCCCACCCCGGGCCAAGCCACCCCAGTCTCCCCACGGGAGGGGATTCGGGGCGTGTGGCAACCTGCTCTGCAGGTCTTCCCGCTATCCGGCCGGTCTCCCCTGCTGGGGGAGGCCCGCGCGTGTCAGGCGGTTCCGGGCAGTCAGTCCGCTCGTCTTCGGGCGGGACTGACACCCAAGTCGGACCTGACCTCCCTCCGACTTGGCCAGGTTGTTCCCTTCATGGAGGTCAACGCACCAGTGACCCTTGGGGTTCGGGTCACAGTATGGCTGGTGCACACGGGTGGTTACCCCCATTCTACCCGTACTGGGGTGCACCTAGGGTGCACGCTGGGTTGCCGGGAGCACCAAGGGCCAGCCCCTTGTCCGCTCCTCACCGGACCCAACCCAGCACATCTCACAGGGTGACACACACAGTGACACACACAGCCCCGACAAGTGGGATCGACTTCTTGTCGGTCAGGTTGAGCTCCTCGACCAATATTGCCTCTCTGTCCACAAATCGGGCCTCTGTCAACCCACAGGTGACCTCCATGGTCACAACGGCCTCCTTGTCAGGACCGACGGCTGCTCAGGGGCCCTACTCGGCCCGGCGGAGCCTGCGGTTCCCACCTGCCCAGCCCTCGGTCCTACAGTGAGATGAGTGGGTGTTTGTCCCCTCACAGCACTTGTGGGTCCCTCTTGCATCCAGGGACGTCCTCTCTGAAAAGGTGTGGCACCCACCATCCCAAGCATGGTTGGACCTACGGTCCACACGCTCCCCACCCGCTTCAGGTGTCAAGGACATAACAGTGGCGGCCATGGTCCCGGCTCGGGATCGTCCCAGCTCATCCCGCTGGGCTGACCACAGCTCACAGGACGCCCCAGTGGGTACATCCACTTGGGATGGCACCCAGCAGGGGATGGACTGCGAACAAGAGTGGGAGCCCCTGTCTTCGGATGAGGACGAACAAGCAGATGAGCACTCTTCGCCCACATCCCAGGGGGGACAGATTGAGCCCGCGCCTCCCTAGGGACCAGCCTGAACCAAACTCGGACTTTGCCGAGCTCGAACTGACCCTCCCCAATAGGGTCATGTATGCCGAATCAGTCCCTCAGGCTACTTTGTTACCCTTGACCCTCCTTACGCCATGTGACTCTAACTCCAGAACCACAAGGCGACTCAGAGTGCCAGAAATGGTGCAGGAATTCCAGTTCCCGGCCCTCCCATTTGGTCTGTCCCTTGCCCCTTTCCTGTTTACCAAGGTGGTGCGGGAATTGGTGTCCATCGTCCGCTCGGAATCCATTTGTCTCTGTGTGTACCTGGACGACTGGCTTATCCTGGCCCAGTCGCAGGCCCTCTGCCTGAGTCATACGGCCAGACTTTTAGACCTTTGCTCCCAACTGGGCTTCCTCATGGACCAGCAGGTATGCGATCTGTCCCCATGTCAGTCCTTCGACTTCTTAGGGATGAGATTCGACATGCGGTCCATGATAGTCTCTCTGGCGCCAGATCACTGGGACCGTCTGGCAGGCTTCCTCAGCCACTGGCGCCACTCCTCCCAAGATACAGCGCAGACACTTTCTTCCCTCTTGGGCATGATGGAGTCCACGGCACCTCTCATTCCCCTGGACAGGGTTCTCAAGCGCCCTCTCCAGAGGGCACTGAGGTTACGCCGGTCCCAGAGCACTCAGCCATGGGATACCCAGATATGTCTGGGCGAGTGGTTCCTCGAGGTGACATCAGAGTGGTTAATCACCCCCCTTCGGACACAGGGGGTGCCCATAGCCCCACCTACTCTTCAGGTGGCACTCTTCACAGACGCCTCCTCCCTGGGCTGGGGAGCCCACATGGACTCACTCCATGCAGCAGGGACTTGGTCCCCGGAGGAGCGCCTATGTTCTGGAACTGGAGGCAGTTCGCAGGGCTCTCCTGCACTTCATGGGGGACGCCACTGGCAAGACCATCCGCTTGTTCACGGACAAGACTACGGTCGCATGTTATGTGAACAAATGGGGGGGAGCGCACTCGGCAGACCTCTCCATGCGGACTGAGGCTCTCCTCCGTTGGTGCCACAGCAAGGGCATTGCACTTTCAGCGAGACACTTAGCAGGAAAAACCAACATCTTGGCAGATGCTCTCAGCAGGTCCAAGAGTGTCATACGCACAGAGTGCACCCTGGACAAGGACAGCCTTCAGTGGGTGTGGGAACAGTGGTTTCGGCCGATGGTGGACCTTGTTCAACAAGAGACTTCCCACTTCTGTTGCCGACCCAGAAGTGTGGGCAGTGGATGCTCTCTCTCTAGACTGGAGCAGTCTGATTGCCTCCGCGTTTCCTCCCTTTCCCCTCCCGAAACCTGGAGGGGGTCAGGCTGGTGTTCTCCTGACCCACTCCCGGGAGGGTCACTACCTTGTCGTGGTCGGGAGGCTTAGTGGCCAGTGATCGAGCGAGCTATGTCGGCGGGGGCATCAGTGCTTCTTGGGGTTTGGTGCTCTGATCCCAGGTCTTAATTGACAGCCTACATAGCCATCGTAGCTGTCAGGGCTGAATAAGTGGTGGTTTTGTACTGATGCCCCTGATAGGGCTTCCCATGCCGAACAGGTCGTGAGTGAGGCCCAAACTAAACGTGACCCACTGTCCCTTTCGCTGTTCTCTATTCTTCTTTTTACTGCCTCTTTTCTGTCCTCAGCTCCCCATCAAGCCTTCTTTTCCACATTCTTTTTTTCTCTGCGGCCTTCTTTAGGCCCGCCGTGTTTGCCGTGCGGCGCGACCTGTGATGGAGGGGAATGAGATCCTGGGGATTGAGAGAGCACGCTGCTCTCAACACATCCCTTTGGCTCGGACCTCTCCTAAGACAGGCGGCACACATTGGCCCGTGTGTGTCAATCGGCTACCCCTTCGTGGGGCTGGGTCAAGACTGGCAGTTTAGTGGCTGACGAAGGTAACCCCCGTAGTGCTCGGTTCTCTGTCCCCGGGAGCTGGGCATGATCGGGGGGGAACACGTTGGAGCTGGACTGTTGGTCGTATATCCCTCCCGAAACCTGGAAGGGGTCAAGCTGGTGTTCCCTTGACCCTGGCCCCTAAGTTGGACCCCATGGTGGGTGGGTAAGGGAGGGATGAATTCAATTTTTTTCAACATGACTTCCAAAAAACTACACCCCCCTAGCTCGGGTAAAAGAAGAAGACAGGGAACGGATGACTCAGACTCCGATTCGGAGGTCGTTGAGACCTCTGGATTTTGGCCATCGTGGCTGGTGATGGAGGGCGCTGATGACGACAAGCCGTTGTCGGCTCTCAGCCCCTTCGCTATCCAGAAGGGCTTTCAGTGTCTGGCAGGATCGCTGAAGTCCATCAAGAGGCTGAGGAGCGGAGCATTTTTAGTTCAGACGGAATCCAAAAGGCAGACACAGCTCCTTCTCAAGGCGACCACTTTCGTGGATAGGGCGGTGAAGGTTTCCCCTCACAAAGGCCTCAACTGCTCAAAGGGGGTCATCAGATGCCCGGAGTTGAAAGGTGTGTCTGAGGCCGAGATCAAGAGCGAGCTGTCCTCTCAGGGAGTGACCGAAGTGTACAGGGTGACGGTGAGGAAGGGGTCGGACAGAGTCCCGACCAACACTTTCTTCCTCACCTTCTGCTGCCCGGATGTCCCCAAGGACATTCAGGTCGGATACCTCATGGTCAGCGTAAGCTTGTATGTGCCGTCCCCCCTGAGATGCTTTAAATGTCAGAAATTCGGACACGTCAGGGACCGATGTAAGGAGGAAGAGGCGTGTGGCACCTGTTCGAAGGCGGCGCACCAGGGCGATTGCGTCAATCCAGCCCGGTGCGCGAACTGCGGAGGTGGCCACCCGTCCTCATCGAAAGACTGCCCCGTCTGGAAAAAAGAGAAACAAATCCAGAAAGTCAAGACAGAAAAGAAAATTTCCTTCTTTGAGGCAAGGAAACAGGTGGAGGCCGCGTCGCCTAAGGTGTCGTATGCCTCTGTCGTCAGACCCAGGACGGTGGACGTCGCGGTCCAGACGACGTCCACAGGAACGCAGACGGACGACTTAACCGCCTCGTCGGAACCGTTGGCCTTGGGTGGAGACGCCGTGTCCACCCCTTCCCATCCTGTGCGGCAGTCCTCAGGGGCTGCTGGGCGGGAGCGGAAAACCTCGGGCGGAGGCACGTTGTCCTCCTCCCGCCCCACCCCACCCCCCGGCACCCCTCGCCCCGCCTCTCGTCTGCCTGGCCCTCGGGCTGGCGGAAGTGGCCGGAAGCCCCCCGTACCTCCAAGGCTCAAGGAGGGGAGGGTTGCGGCCTCGGCGGGATCGGGAGGGGCCGAGGTGGTGGATATTCCGACTCGGTCGGAATCCGAAAAATTTATTTCGAAAAACAAATACTCCATCCTGGCGGACCTTGAGCCACCGCAAGCACAGGAGCAGGGGGTAGCGATGGAATAGGCTGCTGCTTTATTATTTTAACCTTTTTTAATGGCAGTGATCCACTGGAACATCCGGGGGTTCCACGCCAATTTTCAGGAACTCCAGCTGCTTTGTCGTGCTTTGAAACCCTCAGTGCTGGCGCTGCAGGAGACTCTGCAAAGAGATGGCAAGGTTTTATCTCTCTCTGGTTTTAACTCCGTTTTTAAACCCGCTCAACCGAAGCAAGAGGGATTGACGGGAGGTGTCGCTCTTTTTATTCGCAAGTCCCTTTTATACAGTACAGTTCTTTTAAGCACCCCTTTACAGGCGGTGGCAGTCAGAGTCACGCTTGAGAAAACCATCACTGTCTGCTCTCTCTATCTTCCTCCTTCCGTCCGCGTTCTGAGGCAGGACCTCATGAACCTGGTCGACCAGCTCCCACGTCCGTTTTTACTGTTGGGCGACTTCAATGGACACTCCCCGCTCTGGGGAAGTGAGATGACATCAGCCCGAGGTCTTCTCTTGGAAAACCTTCTTTCAGACATGGACTTGTGCTGTCTTAACGACAAGTCTCCCACTTACCTGCATCTGTCCTCTGGAAAGCTCTCGTGTTTAGATCTGTCGGTCTGCGATCCATCGTTGGTCCTGGACTACGAGTGGAAAGTGCACGACGATCTGCACGGGAGTGACCACTTTCCTGTCGTCCTCCGCCCCACAGATGGAGAAGGTGACTCTCTGCCTGACCGCCTGTATTACGACAAAGCAGACTGGAGTTTTTTTACCACCAAGATAAGAGCGGAGCTGCAGGAAGAAACAGTATTGAAAAGCAAGGACCCTGCTGACGCTCTGACTCGGATCGTTTTAGATTGCGCCAAAGCAGCAGTCCCATCGTCTACCTCCAAGCCTCAGGTCCCTAGAACGCCCTGGTTCAACGCGGAATGTCGGGAGGCCCGCAAGTCTCGGAAGAGAGCGCAGCGACGCGTCTTTCGGAGACCGGAGACCGATAGCGTTCGAACCCATCAACAGCTGAGGGCGAAAGCCAGGTATGTTTTTAAAAAGAGCCAGAGGAAGTCATGGAGAGATTTCTGCTCTTCCTTAACCTCCAACACACCCAAGAAGAAAGTGTGGAGGGTTTTAAAAAGAATTAAGGGCAAAAACGTATGCCCGACCTTTCACCATCTTAAACTTTCAGACGCTCTGGTCACAGAGAAGAAAGCAGTTGCCAATTTGCTTGCCTCCACAATAGAACAGAACTCGAGATCTGCTAACAAATCTGCTCGCTTTCTTAAAACCAAAAACCTGTCAGAAAAAACACCATGTAACTTCTTTTCCGACAACACAGAGAATTACAACCTTCCTTTCACAATGAACGAACTTAAATCTGCCCTTCAGACCTGTACGGATTCCTGTCCAGGAATGGACGAGGTCCATTATAAACTCCTAAAGCACCTTCCCCAAACCTGTCTGGACACCCTGCTTAAAGTTTATAACCACATCTGGGTCACAGGCTTCTTTCCACCCTCCTGGCGGAAAGCCCTCATAATCCCGCTGCCGAAACCGGGAAAAGACCCCTCGAACCCCTCCAACTACCGCCCAATTGCACTGACCAGCTGCGTCTGCAAACTGATGGAGAAGATGGTCAACGGTAGACTGATGTGGAAACTAGAGACCGACGGCCTTCTGGCGAAAGAACAGTGCGGTTTCCGCAAGCATCGCTCTACCGTTGACCATCTGGTTCGTCTGGAAACCACTGTAAGAAATGCTTTCGTCAACAAACAACATGTGGTGGCCATATTTTTTGACTTGGAGAAAGCTTACGATACCACGTGGAAATTTGGTATTCTTTCCGACTTGCACAAGCTCGGCTTCCGAGGACACCTGCCTCAGTTCATCCACAATTTTTTACAAGACAGACAATTCCAGGTGAGAGTCGGCACCACCCTGTCCGACATTCACGAGCAGGAGCTGGGTGTCCCGCAAGGGAGCATCCTGTCGCCGGCTCTTTTCAGCATCAAAATTAATGACATCGTTCAATCCGTTCAGAAAGGATCGGACAGCTCGCTGTTCGTGGATGATTTTGCCTTATATGCAACCGGCAGCACGTACGCCAGCATCCAGCGACGGCTTCAGCTCTGCGTCAACAAAATCCAGTGTTGGGCAGAGGAGAATGGCTTCACGTTTTCGTCCTCCAAAACTGAATGCATCCATTTTCATAATTTTCGCCAGTTCTATCCGGACCCTGAAATCCGTCTGGGAACATCCACCATCCCGGCGGTCAAGGAAGCCAGATTTCTAGGGGTCGTCTTCGATCAGAAGCTGAACTTCCTCAGCCACATTAAACAGCTGAAAATATCTTGCCAAAAAGCCCTTAACATCATCCGAGTTGTGGCACACACGAACTGGGGTGCTGATAAGAGAACTCTCTTGCACCTCTACAGAGCCCTGGTCCGGTCCAAACTGGATTATGGAAGTGTGGTATACGGCTCGGCCAGACCGTCCTATCTGAAACTGTTGGACCCTGTACACCACCAAGGGCTCCGTCTCAGCTTAGGTGCTTTCCGCACCACCCCTGTGCACAGCCTGTACGCAGAGGCGGGGGAACCGCCTCTTTCCAACCGCAGACTGAAGCTGACCCTGAACTATTATTTGAAATTGTTCTCGGAACCTACAAACCCTGCTTACGACGCTGTATTCAACAACCCTTTCGATAAGAAATTTACAGACAACCCAAACTGCATACCTCCTCTCGGACTCCGCATTCAGCCGCACTTAGAAAAGGCCGATCTGGATGTCGGTGGCATCTCGGATTTCTCTAAGTTCCCTGACAGCCCTCCGTGGACCTTTACAACACCTGAGGTCCGATTCGATCTGGCCTCGTACCGTAAGGACACCACCAGTTCTCTGGCCTACAGAACCTACTTTTCGGAACTGTGCCACAAATTCCCCACTTTTCAAAGCATCTTCACTGACGGTTCCAAGTCAGAGGACGGAGTCGCCGCATCTGCGTTCTGTCCCGCCTTTCCTGACCGGCCCTCAACGGAACACATCCTGTCTGACAGCTCGGTGTACACCGCGGAACTGACCGCACTGGTTCTGGGGTTAAAAATGGTTCTCTCTTCGAAACAGAAGAGATTCATGATCTTTTCCGACTCCTTGTCAGCCCTGGAGGCGATCGCCTGCAGGAATATCACTCATCCCAAACTGCTGGAATTTTATGAAACTTTTACTCTCGCAACGAAGAAAGGATACGAGGTTGTGTTGGCCTGGGTTCCCGGACATGTTGGCATTCGTGGTAACGAAAGGGCGGACCTGCTGGCCAGGAACGCTGTAAAGAAAGAATTGTCCAGATCCTTGGTACCCTATACAGACATGAAGCGGAAGGTCAACACTTACGTTAAGGATCTTTGGCAAGAGGAGTGGAACACCCAGACGGACAACAAGCTCTTCCAGATCCGTCCGGACCTAAAAGAGACCCTCCCTTCGGGGGTGAAGAACAGAAAGGAGGAGTCTGTGCTGTGCAGACTGCGTACGGGGCACACTTTTTTTTACTCATTCTTACTTGTTGAAGGGGGAGGAGGCCCCTCGATGCATTCCCTGTGACGAGCCTCTCACCGTGAAACACGTGCTCCTTGACTGTTGGGATCTGCATGACGTTAGACGCAGACATTACACGGCGGTTTCTTTGAAGACTTTGTTTCGTGATGTCCCTCCGTGGGCGCTGATGGACTTCTTAAAAGAAGTGAACCTTTTTAACCAGATTTGAAGGTTTTAAACTATGGAAGTTTTTTTTTAACTTTGGAGTGGAAAGTTTGAAGTGGTGACTCGTTTTAATTGGTTGTTTTTTTTAGCCTTGTAGTAGTAATTGACGCGGCGATAGCCTTGAGATGGCCTTAGTGGTCGGCGAGGCTCTAAGCACCATAATTTCATTTCATTTCATTTCTTTCCACCCTCCTGGCGGAAAGCCCTCATAATCCCGCTGCCGAAACCGGGAAAAGACCCCTCGAACCCCTCCAACTACCGCCCAATTGCACTGACCAGCTGCGTCTGCAAACTGATGGAGAAGATGGTCAACGGTAGACTGATGTGGAAACTAGAGACCGACGGCCTTCTGGCGAAGGAACAGTGCGGTTTCCGCAAGCATCGCTCTACCGTTGACCATCTGGTTCGTCTGGAAACCACGATAAGAAATGCTTTCGTCAACAAACAACATGTGGTGGCCATATTTTTTGACCTGGAGAAAGCTTACGATACCACGTGGAAATTTGGTATTCTTTCCGACTTGCACAAGCTCGGCTTCCGAGGACACCTGCCTCAGTTTATCCACAATTTTTTACAAGACAGACAATTCCAGGTGAGAGTCGGCACCACCCTGTCCGACATTCACGAGCAGGAGCTGGGTGTCCCGCAAGGGAGCATCCTGTCGCCGGCTCTTTTCAGCATCAAAATTAATGACATCGTTCAATCCGTTCAGAAAGGATCGGACAGCTCGCTGTTCGTGGATGATTTTGCCTTATATGCAACCGGCAGCACGTACGCCAGCATCCAGCGACGGCTTCAGCTCTGCGTCAACAAAATCCAGTGTTGGGCAGAGGAGAATGGCTTCACATTTTCGTCCTCCAAAACTGAATGCATCCATTTTCATAATTTTCGCCAGTTCTATCCGGACCCTGAAATCCGTCTGGGAACATCCACCATCCCGGCGGTCAAGGAAGCCAGATTTTTAGGGGTCGTCTTCGATCAGAAGCTGAACTTCCTCAGCCACATTAAACAGCTGAAAATATCTTGCCAAAAAGCCCTGAACATCATCCGAGTTGTGGCACACACGAACTGGGGTGCTGATAAGAGAACTCTCTTGCACCTCTACAGAGCCCTGGTCCGGTCCAAACTGGATTATGGAAGTGTAGTATACGGCTCGGCCAGACCGTCCTACCTGAAACTGTTGGACCCTGTACACCACCAAGGGCTCCGTCTCAGCTTAGGTGCTTTCCGCACCACCCCTGTGCACAGCCTGTACGCAGAGGCGGGGGAACCGCCTCTTTCCAACCGCAGACTGAAGCTGACCCTCAACTATTATTTGAAATTGTTTTCTGAACCTACTAACCCTGCTTACGACGCTGTATTCAACAACCCTTTCGATAAGAAATTTACAGACAACCCAAACTGCATACCTCCTCTCGGACTCCGCATTCAGCCGCACTTAGAAAATGCCGATCTGGATGTCGGTGGCATCTTGGATTTTTCATAAGTTCCCTGACAGCCCTCCGTGGACCTTTACAACACCTGAGGTCCGATTCGATCTGGCCTCGTACCGTAAGGACACCACCAGTTCTCTGGCCTACAGAACCTACTTTTCGGAACTGTGCCACAAATTCCCCACTTTTCAAAGCATCTTCACTGACGGTTCCAAGTCAGAGGACGGAGTCGCCGCATCTGCGTTCTGTCCCGCCTTTCCTGACCGGCCCTCAACGGAACACATCCTGTCTGACAGCTCGGTGTACACTGCGGAACTGACCGCACTGGTTCTGGGGTTAAAAATGGTTCTCTCTTCGAAACAGAAGAGATTCATGATCTTTTCCGACTCCTTGTCAGCCCTGGAGGCGATCGCCTGCAGGAATATCACTCATCCCAAACTGCTGGAATTTTATGAAACTTTTACTCTTGCAACGAAGAAAGGATACGAGGTTGTGTTGGCCTGGGTTCCCGGACATGTTGGCATTCGTGGTAACGAAAGGGCGGACCTGCTGGCCAGGAACGCTGTAAAGAAAGAATTGTCCAGATCCTTGGTACCCTATACAGACATGAAGCGGAAGGTCAACACTTACGTTAAGGATCTTTGGCAAGAGGAGTGGAACACCCAGACGGACAACAAGCTCTTCCAGATCCGTCCAGACCTAAAAGAGACCCTCCCTTCGGGGGTGAAGAACAGAAAGGAGGAGTCTGTGCTGTGCAGACTGCGTACGGGGCACACTTTTTTTACTCATTCTTACTTGTTGAAGGGGGAAGAGGCCCCTCGATGCATTCCCTGTGACGAGCCTCTCACCGTGAAACACGTGCTCCTTGACTGTTGGGATCTGCATGACGTTAGACGCAGACATTACACGGCGGTTTCTTTGAAGACTTTGTTTCGTGATGTCCCTCCGTGGGCGCTGATGGACTTCTTAAAAGAAGTGAACATTTTTAACCAGATTTGAAGGTTTTAAACTATGGAAGTTTTTTTTTAACTTTGGAGTGGAAAGTTTGAAGTGGTGACTCGTTTTAATTGGTTGGTTTTTTTTATCCTTGTAGTAGTTATTGACGCGGCGATAGCCTTGAGATGGCCTTAGTGGTCGGCGAGGCTCTAAGCACCATAATTTCCTTTCCTAACTCTCTTGCACCTCTACAGAGCCCTGGTCCGGTCCAAACTATATTACGGAAGTGTAGTATACGGCTTGGCCATACCGTCTTCTGAAACTGCTGGACCCTATACACACCACCAAGGGCTCCGTCTCAGCTTAGGTGCATTCCGCACCACCCCTGTGCACAACCTGTATGCAGAGGCGGGGGAACCGCCTCTCTCCAACCGCAGACTGAAGCTGACCCTAAACTATTACTTGAAACTGTTTTCAGAACCCACAAACCCTGCTTACGACGTTGTATTCAACAACTCCTTGAACAAAAAATTTAAAGACAACCCAAACTGCATCCCTCCTCTTGGACTCCGCATTCAGCCGCACACAGAAAATGCCGATCTGGATGTCGGTGGCATCTCAGACTTCTCCAAGTTCCCCGACAGCCCACCGTGGACCTTTAGAACACCTGAGGTCCGATTCAATCTGGCCTCATACCGTAAAGACTCCACCAGTTCACTGGCCTACAGAACCTACTTTTCGGAACTCTGCCACAAATTCCCCACTTTCAAGAATCTTCACTGACGGTTCCAAGTCAGAGGACGGAGTCGCCTGCATCTGCGTTCTGTCCCGCCTTTCCTGACCGGCCCTCAACGGAACACATCCTGTCTGACAGCTCGGTATACACCGCGGAACTGACCGCACTGGTCTGGGGTTAAAAATGGTTCTCTCTTCGAAACAGAAGAGATTCATGATCTTTTCCGACTCCTTGTCAGCCCTGGAGGCGATCGCCTGCAGGAATATCACTCATCCCAAACTGCTGGAATTTTATGAAAGCTTTTACTCTCGCAACGAAGAAAGGATACGAGGTTGTGTTGGCCTGGGTTCCCGGACATGTTGGCATTCGTGGTAACGAAAGGGCAGACCTGCTGGCCAGGAACGCTGTAAAGAAAGAATTGTCCAGATCCTTGGTACCCTATACAGACATGAAGCGGAAGGTGAACACTTACGTTAAGGATCTTTGGCAAGAGGAGTGGAACACCCAGATGGACAACAAGCTCTTCCAGATCCGTCCAGACCTAAAAGAGACCCTCCCTTCGGGGGTGAAGAACAGAAAGGAGGAGTCTGTGCTGTGCAGACTGCGTACGGGGCACACTTTTTTTTACTCATTCTTACTTGTTGAAGGGGGAGGAGGCCCCTCGATGCATTCCCTGTGACGAGCCTCTCACCGTGAAACACGTGCTCCTTGACTGTTGGGATCTGCATGACGTTAGACGCAGACATTACACGGCGGTTTCTTTGAAGACTTTGTTTCGTGATGTCCCTCCGTGGGCGCTGATGGACTTCTTAAAAGAAGTGAACATTTTTAACCAGATTTGAAGGTTTTAAACTATGGAAGTTTTTTTTAACTTTGGAGTGGAAAGTTTGAAGTGGTGACTCGTTTTAATTGGTTGTTTTTTTAGCCTTGTAGTAGTATTGACGCGGCGATAGCCTTGAGATGGCCTTAGTGGTCGGCGAGGTTTTTTTTAGCCTTGTAGTAGTAATTGACGCGGCGATAGCCTTGAGATGGCCTTAGTGGTCGGCGAGGCTCTAAGCACCATAATTTCATTTCATTTCATTTCATCTGCTGAGGCAGCCTCGCTCGGGCACTCCTCATTCCAATCCTCAACTGCTCCACCAGCACGCATGGCTGCTGTGCGGTCGGAACTGTCAGCATCACCATTGAAGTCCTCGACCCCTCGGTCGGCCTCTGTGTCGGCTGCGCTGACCCAGGGGTGTGCCTCCTCTGACCTCCTCTCCATAGTCACCAGAGCAAGGAGGCAAGGAACGGAGACTTTGTATGACTTTCGCTGGAAGAAATGGTTGCGGTGGTGTACAGCTCAGGGCATTACCCCTACGAACCCTACGAGCATGCAGCTGGCCAACTTCCTGGCTCTCTGCTCCTCGGTTCTCATCCTGTCTGCTAGTTCTGTGCGAGGGTACAGGTCTGCCATCTGTACCACAATGCAAACAGCTAGGTGGTCCCGCCTTTGAAGCGGATTTCCTGTTCAGAGAGGTGGCTAGGGGTGCCCCTCTGAAGGAAGCTAGAAACCCCAGAAGAGTGCCCCTCTGGGACTTGTTCCTGGTGCTGGATTTCATTCGAAAACAGCCCTTCCAACCATTGGGGACTATTCCTTTTGACATCCTCACCCTCAAGACCACTTTCCTTCTGTGGCTGGCCACAGGCAGTCGTAGAAGTGAGCTGCATGGTCTTAGTGGAATGCCACAAGATCTGGCCTTCCACAGAGATGGTTCCATCACTATTCGTTTCCTTCCAGAGTTTCTGGCTAAGAACCAAGACCCTGAGGTTCCTTCCCCCTCTCTGAGGGTCAGACCTTTGTCTGATATTCTTGCCCAAGATGATGAGGATAGGCACCTCTGCCCTGTTCGGTGTCTCAAATATTATTGGGATAGGTCTCGCCATAGGCGTTCTTCTCAGAGGCGTCTTCTCATCTCCCTCAATGAGAATTACAAGAAAGACATCGCTGCAGGCACCATTTCCCGCAGGGTTTCCCAAGTCATTCGTAGAGCCTACTCTCATGCACACAGGGATATCAGCTGTCTTCATCCCAGAGCACACGAAGTGCGGGCCATAGCTACTTCGGCTGCTTTCCAGCACTCAGTGCCAACGCAGCATGTCTTGGAGGCAGCCTTCTGGCGGTCTGAGAATCCCTTCATCAACTTCTACCTCAGGAATTTCCGTATGACCAGGGCTGACGGTTCCAAGGGGATTTCCTTTGTCGCGGCTAACACTGCCGTCTCAGTTACAAGGGCTCCCCATACGAACCAGTAGGCGTTGCCCTCCTCCATTTGCTTTAAATTCTGCATCAGTTTGACATGGTACAGTATATGACACCAAAAGGAGGAGTTTGTATTATACTCCATGTTTGGTGTTACATATACTTACCATGTCAAACTCGAATGCCCGCCCGTCCGTCCCCGCGTCTCTGCCGTGGTTCTCATGGGGCATTTTTGTTCATGGCCACGGAATGATTCAGCGCTTATAGCTTTTAGAGGCGTTTGATTGGCTGAGAGCGGGCGGGCCTGTCTTTTCACTGTTAGCCGCGCGAAATTTGGCCAAGCAGAGCAAACCAATAGGCCTAGTTTGCATCAGTTTGACATGGTAAGTATATGTAACACCAAACATGGAGTATAATACAAACTCCTCCTTTTCTGTTCTTTCCATAAATGGAGAAAATGTTACCGACTTCCAATGTTTTGCAGTGATGTATATTTGGTTGTTTTTATCTGTTGCAGGAACTTTTGAAGTCACAGCATGTAGTCCGGCAGCTTGAAAATTCCGTCAAATAAATAATGGTTTGAATATCATTCCTGTGTGTCTGTGATGATTTGGAGGAAGATTTGATGTATAAATTTTGTGTGGATGTATGTTTTGTGTGTGTTTTCTTTTGGTTGTCTGTTTTTCTGTTTCTTTTCACCTTGAAAATCCTAGGGTACACCATGTTTCAAGCATCAGAATATCATTCATCCTTGTCAGTTGAAAGACTAGCTGCCACTCAAAATACAAGGTTTGTTTTTCTCCATCCCATCACTGGATTGACAAAGAGCATCAGGCATTCCTGTCAGTGATGCTGATGCTGGAAATATTTTGCTTATTTTGATAATTTACCTTCAAACCTTTACTGTACTTCATGGACCCAGACAACCCATTTTTGTCTTTGAGAATAATAAAATCCATATTTCATCAACTGGGTTTCATGTATTCCTCTAATTCATATAAGTAAACACTCAAAACAAATCTTATCTGTAGTGGTTCCCACAGACCCGTGCTCCTGAGAACAAAATGCACAGATGTAAAAATGTTCACTGCTTGTTGACGCTCTCTTTACAAACTTGGCCTCTTAACGCATTTGTCATTTCCAACACCTTTCATGAATGCAGCCTTGGGTAGGTGTATATCCCCCACCCCCCAAAATGATGTGGGTCCCACTTGACCACAACGAACAGATAGGGGAGCACTGCTAAACTTGTTTGTGCAATATATTGCGAGCATCATTCTTCAGTGAGGATCTGGTAGGCCTATACAACATTTATGTAGGGTGAATTCAATTGTGAGCATGGGTCAGATAGACCCATAGAAATTGGTAGATAACGAAATTCAGTGAAGATTAACTCACTCCATGCCAAGAGTTTTTGCCCTTGCCAATCCCTGAAAACCCAGGGTTTGTATAGGATGGGGAAAAAATTGTAAAAAAAACAAACACCCAGACAATTGATATTTAGTATATGTATGCAAGGAATGTTGTTCCATGTGTGCAAAAAATCAAAGTATTTACTCACCATCTTGATGTTGATCGCGGTATCCATATTTTGTGTATTTTTTAGCATTTTTGCACCCATCAGAAAGGTACACCAACATGTTCCACATCACATTCTAACACTATTTGAGGAACTGAAGACCTAGTGCATGCAATGAAGTATGAACAGGTGGTGAAGAAAGTTGAAATTCACACATACAAAAAAAAATATTGTCTCTACATAATGAAAATCAAGACAAAGAAAAAAAACTCAACTGGCTGGGTGTTGACTGGCCAGTCAGCTGACAAACCTGGTATGCCAGTGAAGGGATGTGCAAGAGGGAAAAAGGAAAATTCATCCAATCACTGGTGAAAACACTTGCAAAATCGTCCGTTTCCTCAGTGGTTTCGTCGTCTGTGTCTGTCTCATCTGCTGGCACATGTTCCTCACTTTCCTCTCCATTGTAAACACTCTCTTCAGCGGCGAATCTATTTCTAGTTCATCGGGATCTGGTTCAAATTCACTGTCCGAAGAATCAACATTATCTCCTTCGACATCAGAGCCTTCAGTTTGGATCATTTCCAAAGCATCTTCGACGCTGAGTAACATTTCACCTCTCCGACCGTGTCGAACACTTCGCCGTGACGCTATCTTGTCAAACAACTTACAAAGCTGACAGGGGGCACGCTTTGTTATCAACTGCGGTTGAGCTTATCGCGACACACACGCAGCGTGTGTGAATGAAAAGCTGACCAGAGGTGACGTAAGATATCACATCTGCTTTTGATTTTCGCATCCGACGCGTCACTCCGACAGGCACGACTTTTTAAAATCCAAGTCTGCATATGCGGACATTGGCATCCAACGCTTTCTCCGACGATGTCCGCATATGCGGACAATGGCAGCGAGTGAGTTAAGTGACACAAAAAATGTGTGGTGAATGTGGCACAAGAATGACATTTTTAACTTTGCTCACTGTTTCATCTGAATCTTTCCAGAGCAGTGCACCACCAAGGTTCACATGGGTTACTTTCATTATCAGTCTTGACTGAATTATCTCCCTTCTCTCTCTGAGTTGATCTGATGCTTTCATCAATACAAATGGAGCTCAGTAATTTTTTCTTGTTGCTTATGATTTTGTGACTGGTATAATTTTTCTTTTGTTTCAATTAGGAATTGTGTGAGCTTTCAGTCAGTGGAACGGTGTCCTGGTGATAATAATTATGTCTGCCTAGGAAGCAAGAGAATCTGAGCATGTGGGATCACATTCGCAATTATTTTGTCACCCTCCTCCAGATCCTGAATCCTCCCGAAACCTGGAGGGGGTCAGGCTGGTGTTCTCCTGACCCACTCCCGGGAGGGTCACTACCTTGTCGTGGTCGGGAGGCTTAGTGGCCAGTGATCGAGCGAGCTATGTCGGCGGGGGCATCAGTGCTTCTTGGGGTTTGGTGCTCTGGTCCCAGGTCTTAATTGACAGCCTACATAGCCATCGTAGCTGTTAGGGCTGAATAAGTGGTGGTTTTGTACTGATGCCCCTGATAGGGCTTCCCATGCCGAACAGGTCGTGAGTGAGGCCCAAACTAAATGTGACCCACTGTCCCTTTCGCTATTCTTTGTTCTTCTTTTTACCGCCTCTTTTCTGTCCTCAGCTCCCCATCAAGCCTTCTTTTCCACATTCTTTTTTTCTCTGCGGCCTTCTTAGGCCCGCCGTGTTTGCCGTGCGGCGCGACCTGTGATGGAGGGGAATGAGATCCTGGGGATTGAGAGAGCACGCTGCTCTCAACACATCCCTTTGGCTCGGACCTCTCCTAAGACAGGCGGCACACATTGGCCCGTGTGTGTCAATCGGCTACCCCTTCGTGGGGCTGGGTCAAGACTGGCAGTTTAGTGGCTGACGAAGGTAACCCCCGTAGTGCTCGGCTCTCTGTCCCCGGGAGCTGGGCATGATCGGGGGGGAGCACGTTGGAGCTGGGCTGCTGGTTGTATATCCCTCCCGAAACCTGGAAGGGGTCAAGCTGGTGTTCCCTTGACCCTGGCCCCTAAGTTGGACCCCATGGTGGGTGGGTAAGGGAGGGATGAATTCACATTTTTCTTTCAACATGAATCCTAAACAAACACACACCCCCCCAAACTCGGAAAAAGACGACGACAGGGAACGGACGACTCAGACTCTGAGTCGGAGGTCGTCGAGACCTCTGGTTTTTGGCCATCGTGGCTAGTGATGGAGGGCGCTGATGACGACAAGCCCTTGTCGGCTCTCAGCCCCTTCGCTGTCCAGAAGGGCTTTCAGTGCTGGCAGGATCGCTCAGATCCATCAAGAGGCTGAGGAGCGGAGCGTTTTTAGTACAGACAGAATCCAAAAGACAGACACAGCTCCTTCTGAAGGCGACCACTTTCGTGGATAGGGCAGTGAAGATTTCCCCTCACAAAGGTCTCAACTGCTCTAAGGGAGTCATCAGATGCCCGGAGTTGAAAGGTGTGTCTGAGGCCGAGATCAAGAGCGAACTGTCCTCTCAGGGAGTGACCGATGTGTACAGGGTGACGGTGAGGAAGGGGTCGGACAGAGTCCCGACCAACACTTTCTTCCTCACCTTCTGCTGCCCGGATGTCCCCAAGGACATTCGGGTCGGATACCTGCTAGTTAATGTCAGCCTGTACGTACCGTCCCCTCTGAGATGCTTTAAGTGTCAGAAATTCGGACACGTGAGAGACAGATGTAAGGAGGAAGAGGCGTGTGGCACCTGTTCGAAGGCGGCGCACCAGGGCGATTGCGTCAGTGCAGCCCTGTGTGCGAACTGCGGAGGTGGCCACCCGTCCTCATCGAAGGACTGCCCCGCCTGGAAGAAAGAAAAAACAAATTCAGAAAGTCAAGACAGAACAGAAAATTTCCTTCTTTGAGGCAAGGAAACAGGTGGAGGCCGCGTCGCCTAGGACGTCGTATGCCTCTGTCGTCAGATCCGGGACGGTGGACGTCGCGGTCCAGACGACGTCCACAGGAACGCAGACGGACGACTTAACCGCCTCGTCGGAACCGTTGGCCTTGGGTGGAGGCGCTGTGTCCACCCCTTCCCCATCCTGCGCGGCAGTCCTCGGGGGCTGCTGGGCGGGAGAGAAAAGCCTCGGGCGGAGGCACGTTGTCCGCCTCCCGCCCCACCCCACCCCCCCGGGACCCCCTCGCCCCGCCTCTCGTCTGCCTGGCCCTCAGGCTGGCGGAAGGTGGCCGGAAGCCCCCCGCACCTCCAAAACTCAAGGAGGGGAGGGCTGCGGCCACGGCGGGATCGGGAGGGGCCGAGGTGGTGGATATTCCGACCCGGTCGGAACCCGAAAAATTTATGTCAAAGAACAAAATATTCCATCCTGGCGGACCTTGAGCCACCGCAAGTGGAGGAGCAGGGGGTAGCGATGGGAATAGGGAGGCTGCTGCTTTAGCTGCTTTATTTTTTTTTAAAAAACACCTTTTTAATGGCAGTGATCCACTGGAATATCCGGGGATTCTATGCCAACTTCCAGAACTCCAGCTGCTTTGTCGTGCTTTGAAACCTTCAGTGCTGGCACTGCAGGAGACTCTGCAAAGAGATGGCAAGGTTTTTAATCTCTCTCTGGTTTTTAACTTCCGTTTTTAAACCCGCTCAACCGAAGCAAGAGGGGTTGACGGGAGGTGTCGCTCTTTTTATTCGAAAGTCCCTTTTATACAGTACAGTTCTTTTAAGCACCCCTTTACAGGCGGTGGAAGTAGAGTCACGCTCGAGAAAACCATCACTGTCTGCTCTCTCTACCTTCCCCTTCCGTCCGTGTCTGAGGCAGGACCCTCATGAACCTGGTCGACCAGCTCCCACGTCCGTTTTTTACTGTTGGGCGACTTCAAACGGACACTCCCCGCTCTGGGGAAGTGAGATGACATCATGCCCGAGGTCTTCTCTTAGAAAACCTTCTCTCTGACATGGACTTGTGCTGTCTTAACGACAAGTCTCCCACTTACCTGCATCTGTCCTCTGGAAAGCTCTCGTGTTTAGATCTGTCGGTCTGCGATCCATCGTTGGTCCTGGACTACGAGTGGAAAGTGCACGACGATCGCACGGGAGTGACCACTTTCCTGTCGTCCTCCGCCCCACAGATGGAGAAGGTGACTCTCTGCTGACGCCTGTACTACGACAAAGCAGACTGGAGTTTTTTTACCACCAAGATAAGAGCGGAGCTGCAGAAGAAACAGTATTGAAAAGCAAGGACCCTGCTGACGCTCTGACTACGGATCGTTTTAGATTGCGCCAAAGCAGCAGTCCCATCGTCTACCTCCAAGCCTCAGGTCCCTAGAACGCCCTGGTTCAACGCGGAATGTCGGGAGGCCCGCAAGTCTCGGAAGAGAGCGCAGCGACGCGTCTTTCGGAGACCGGAGTCCGATAGCGTTCGAACCCATCAACAGCTGAGGGCGAAAGCCAGGTATGTTTTTAAAAAGAGCCAGAGGAAGTCTTGGAGAGATTTCTGCTCTTCCTTAACCTCCAACACACCCAAGAAGAAAGTGTGGAGGGTTTTAAAAAGAATTAAGGGCAAAAACCGCATGCCCGACCTTCCATCCATCTTAAACTTTCAGACAGCTCTGGTCACAGAGAAGAAAGCAGTTGCCAATTTGCTTGCCTCCACAATAGAACAGAACTCGAGATATGCTAACAAATCTGCTCGGCTTTCTTAAAACCAAAAACCTGTCAGAAAAAACACCATGTAACTTCTTTTCCGACAACACAGAGTAGTTACAACCTTCCTTACACAATGAACGAACTTTAAATCTGCCCTTCAGACCTGTACGGTT
>NC_134878.1:48384938-48448903 GCF_041734735.1 Babylonia areolata
AAGGTGGATTGAACGTGGAATAAAAGTCTTGAGAGCTCTGGATTTCAACTTAAAAGTTCTGTAATACTTTGCTAAAATATGGGTGTCGTCAGTTGCTATCTGCCTGCTTTTTTTAACCACTCGACTTTCATACAGCTCTTGCATGCTAGCTTGTTTCACTCCCACAATTTTACTGCATACACTCATGACATCGTTCAAAACACGCTTACTCCTCACTCCCAAACTTCCATACCAGCACATAAATGAAACTGTGAGCACGGACTCGATACAACATCGATAATAACTTTGAAGAATATTTGAATTTATACCAACATTTCTAAGCTTCTGTAAACAAAAAATTCTAGATTGACATTTCTTATGAATGGGATCAACATTTCTGTCAAAAGTAAGCTTATTGTCTAAGATGGTCCCTAAATATCTATATTCATTGACCCTCTCCACTGTTTGACCATCAATAACAAGGTTAGCTACAGGAAATGAAAGCAAGTGAGGGTGGAGACGGTAAGGGTGTTTTGGACTCTAAAGAATTTTTTTTTTAAATGGAGAGGGAGGGAAAGGAGGGGGTGGTAGTTCGGTAGGGCTGGGGGTAGGGGGACGAAAGGGAATATTGACTCTAAAATTAAAAAAAAAAAGAATTAAAAAAATATATATAAATATGTATATATATATATGTATATATATATATATATATATAATATATATATATATATATATATAAACCCTGTGTGGTGTGATTACTGTATTGCATTCTTGGGGGTTCATTATTTGCCCCTTTCATTTTACCTTTTGGGTTTCGAAGGCACCGCGGCAAAATCCGGTTAGCCGTTTGGCCTTCAGACCCAGTGTTCATTAGTGATGAGATTCTGTGTGATTGACTGACAATTTATCATCGTGTTATTGTTTAATTATTGAATTATTAGTGAATGACAGAGAGGGCCGACAGAGAGGGCCGAGAAACACCTAGAAACCGGCCGAAACCGCGCACAAATCAACCGTTGAAGTTATGTAACACTTAGTGGACCCTTCCTGACTGTGAGCTGGGTGGGGGCAGCATTTGAAATCGTGTAGTGGGGCTGAATGAATCCGCCAGGTGTTAAGATCACCTGGTCAGTTTTTACAGGCAACCTGCAAGCTTCAGAACAAAAGCTAAGTGATTTTTCTGTGAATTTGATTAATAATTTGTCATGGCGTTATTGTTTAATGTTTGAATTATTAGTAAATTATTGAGAGGGCTCAAAACATATTAGAGAAATATTAGAGAAGGACCTGTATTTTTCTGCAAAATAAAATCTGCTACGCAACAATACCCACATGTACCCTTCCACTGGCTAAGAGGAGATAACCTGACAAAAATCCCCAATCCCACGGCTTTCATACAGTACCAATGGGATGAATGGCTGTTGGGTTAAACAGTCACTAACTGTATGCAGTCTGGCCTTAGGGCGACACCAGGCTGACGGACTCCACACAGATGGACATCCATTGCCCTTCCCTGATAAGAGGCTCTGTCAGGGCGACCGAACTTTTCCCTCACCACATAGAACACCCTTCTATGGATACTTACAAAACCCTGTCTCGCGTGCACCTCGGGGATCAGCTGCATAGCACGAGACATAAATTCAGATCCCCAAAACCCCAAAACAGGCGTGGCAAAAGAGGTGGGAAAAGATTGTGCTTAGGTAGCAGAATGACAAAAGCAGAGCGGCTGTCAAAGAAATTCTTTAGAATCGGCAGTTGGAATTGTTCCAGCGCGAGAATGAGAATCTCAACAATTGAGAAATTGGCATATGATTTTGACATTTTATGTCTCCAAGAGACCAGGACAAGTGCAGACAGACCAATACATTTTGAGAATTTCACAGTCTTTCAAAGGAATGAAGGAAGAGGAGTAGCAATCATACTGAACAAAAACCTAAAAAACAAAGTTTCCACCATAAATCTAGAGAAATGGTGTAGCAACTCATGTGAACTAGTGGGGGTACGTCTCGAAAAACCTGACGGAATTCACAAAAGCATCGTGCTCATCAATGCCTATGTTCACCCAGGAACCTGCACAACAAAAGAGGATTGGGCCTTTTTAGAGGAAATAGAGAACGAACTTGGAGACTCAGTCATTATCTGTGGAGACCTCAATGCAAGATCCAAGCTATGGGACCAGCGGAACACCAACCCACAAGGACTCGCACTTGAAGGAATGATAGGGGAAATTCTGCTTAGCCCATTAACAACCGCATCCCCAACTCGCCTTGGAACAAGACAAGGGGACAGTGACAGTGTGATCGACATTGCTGTAACATCTCCAAAATTCAGAGCAGAAATGAATGCAGAGACGCTTCCACACCAAGGCAGTGACTACCTCCCGGTAGTTTTCAGTCTACAGAAACTGTCAGATAAACGCTGCATGAAACCGCGTGATCCATTTCAGTATGAAACCAAAGAGACAACCGTCATCGAAAAATTAAGACGCAGAAGAAACAAAAGAACGGCACTGAACAGGATGCAAACTATTCAGCCCCCATGGTGGAATACCGACACAGAGAGAGCCTGGATAGAAAAGCATGCGGCTGTCAAACTTTGGCAAAAAGAAAGAACAAAACCATCTCCGGACAAAGATATTGAAACAAAAATGAAAGAAAAAACTAAACAGTTTGAAATCATTGCTCAAGAGGCCAAAAATGACAAGTGGAAACAGTTTTCCGAGGCACTCAGTTATGACTCAACATTGACAGAGTTCTGGCAATTTTATCGTCGCATGGAAGGGAAAACGTGCACAACAACAACCCCAGACATGGTAGACACTGACGGAACCAAGCTTAAGACAAACGAAGAAAAAGGATCCGCCCTGCTCAAACGTTTCATACAACAGAGCGATCAAAGAAACTTAGATGAGAAAAAGAAATATGTTGAGGAGTTAAACCAAACCCTTATGCAGACTGGACCTGATGATGACTTGACAATAGATGATCTAAATGAAGCAATAGCTAAATGCAAGAAAGAATCTGCCCCTGGCCCAGACAAAGTTCGCTACTCGGACATCAAGGAACTATCGGAAGAAGACAGAAGCAAACTTTTCAATCTATATCAAAACAGTTTCCACAATGGACATGTGCCGGAGGACTGGACACACAGCTTCTTAAAACCGATACCAAAACCAGGAAAGGACCATCATCAGGTAAGCGGCTACCGGATCCTAACCATGCAAAACATCGCTGGAAAGCTCATGGAACGCATGATAGCTAGAAAACTTGCAAGGGATCTTGAACACAGGCACATTCTCCCTTCAAATCAAGGTGGTTACAGAACAGGCAAGTCCACATGGGAAAATGCAGCTGCTTTTGCATATGAGGTGTATGAAGGATTTCAAAGGAAAGAAGAAACACTAGCAGTAGCAATCGACCTTGAAGATGCCTACAATAAAGTCCAGTTTGCACACCTCATGGAGCTGCTACTAAGGTATGGAGTAAGTTTGACACTGACAAGATGGATAGCAGCAGCGCTTCAGGAAAGAACCGTCGTCCTGCGCCTCGGAAATTGGATGTCTGCACCTTCTAAACTATCCATGGGACTGCCACAAGGGTCTCCGCTCTCTCCTGTCCTCTACAATGTCTACACGAAGGGCCTTGCAGACTTAAACAACAATGGAATAGCTCGGGTGCTTACTCTTGCGGATGATGGCCTGGTCTTCAAAACTTCGAAAGATGCTCAGGAAAGAACCAAAGCCGTCCAGAAACAACTAAACAATATTGCTCAATGGTGCAAAGACACAGGATCTTCCATCAATCCAGCGAAAGCCCAAACGTTGCTGTGCACCCTGAACAACAGAACCGCGAGCAAAGCACCACCTTCTGTGTCATTCAATGGGATTCAGATCGAGAAAACTGAATGCCTACGCTACCTAGGAATACACTTCGACAGGATGCTGACCTTCAGAAAACATACGGAAAATACTGTTCTCAAATGCAAAAAAGGCCTTTCAGTCTTAAAGGCAATGGCAACCAAAGGTATTGAACAACGCCACCTCTTCCTGCTATACCAATCACTCGTCCTCAGTGTGATCGACTACGGACTTGGGCTAACAACACCGTCTCAAAGCAACCTCCTAAAATTAGAAAGAGTCCAAAATGAAGCTATGAGGCTGATCCTTGGAACAACAAAAGACACGCCCACAGAAACCATGCGATACCTGCTTGACCTTCCTTCAGTGCTGGCCAGAAACAAGTTAGAACAGGTCAAGACCTACTTCAAAGCATTAGAAAACCCTCAAAACCCACTGCATGACGCAGTCAAAGAACCAAAAGGCAGCCGTCTAGTGCGAGGAAGATCATGGATGGGGCAAGCAGAAGACACAATCCAGCTAGTATGCCGACTACAAGACCTGAAAGAAACAATTGAATGGGAGAAAAAACCCGAAAACCTCAACCATCTATTCAACACAGCCATTTCACCCACTCTAGGAAGACATTGTCGGGAATGGCCAGAGGGCAAAACTGATGCGGAAGTGAAGCTACTCATAGAAGAAAACAGTAAAGAAGAGGACATCATCATATACACAGATGGCTCAGTCACCAAAGACCAATCCGGTTGGGGATTCACTGCGAAACAAAATGGAAAAACAGTTAGGGAAGAGAATGCTGCCTACAAAGTCACAACCTCCAGCCTAACGATGGAAGTTGAAGCTGTGACACATGCCCTCCAGTGGCTATCGTCCATCCATACGCCCGGAAACCAACATGCCATGATTCTAACAGACTCAATGAACCTCATACAGAACATTGAAAACGGAATGGGAAGCCCAGAGTGGCATAAGGCAATGCGCAACTTTCAGATAAAAAAAATCACATGGTCATACTGCCCGGGACATGCAGGAGTTAAGGGAAATGAGCGAGCTGACAGACTTGCTGGTAACGCAACACCAACGAGCGGCCTACATCTAGGAAAATCGGAAATCCTCAGAAAAGTCAAAGAATATCAAAAAGAACAGGTACAAGGCCATCACACCATCGATCGCCTCAAAGAAATAAAAGCAGAGAGCGGGAGCGGCCGTAAGTCTAACATGAAAGGTAGAGCACGATGCTTTGCAAATCAAACAAATATCTGCATCATTTCCAAACCAACATTGCGCAAATTTCTTCAAAACGGAACAGAGTCTCTGTGGGCTTTTCCAAATACAGTAGACTGAGCAACACACTAGACGCCACTTTCTTGGCATCAGAGATCTTTTCCCATCCCTCTTGCGGCCAATCAGTGGCAGCCTCTGTGCGTGTGTGTATGTGTGTGTTTGTGTGTATGTGTGGGTCTATGTTTTTGAGTGCGTTTGTGCATGCGTGAGAGTGTAAGTGTACACAAGTGTCAGGAGAGTTCTGTGCATGTGTGTGTGTGTGTGTGTGTGTGTGTGTTGCTTGTGTGTGTGTGAGGGGGAGGTGGGGGTGCAGGGAGGAGGTGAGATAGAGGATGAGGTATGCGAGTGTATGCATGCCTACACTGTGGGAGCATCAGGATATTGGAACGTATATATTATATATATATATCTTTGTATATATGTGTGTGGGGTTGGGGGTGGGAGATATGGACGTGTGTGTGTGTGCTTGTACAAGTAAGTGTTCATCTGTGTGTGTGAGTGTGTGTGTGCGTGTGCGTGTTTGTGTGTGTGTGTGTGGGTGTGTGTGCCGTGGAAGCTGTGATACGTAGACTAGAAATGAGTGTGTGGAGGAGGGGGGTAGAGGAGGTGCAGGGTAATGTGTGTGGTGTGTGTGTGTGTGTGTGTTGGAGCTCATGTACGTTTATATGTATTTGACTGTGCTTTCATATCTATGAAACTGCGTTTTTTGGGGCATATCTGTTATGCATGTGTGGGTGTATGTGTGAATGTGTGTCTTCATGTTTTATATTTATTTGCTTATTTATCATCATTGTTGTCTTATTCATTTAATTATTTATTTATTATTATTATTATTATTATTATTATTATATCATTATTTTCATTACTACTATCTTTTCCTTTTCTTTTTTTTTCCATCATAATTATTATTTATTTATTTATGTATGTACGCTTCTCTCTCTCTCTCTCTCTCTCTCTCTGTATATATATATATATATATATATATATATATATATATATATGTATGTATATATATATATATACTTTTTTTCTTCTTTTTTTTTTCTCAAGGCCTGACTAAGCGCGTTGGGTTACGCTGCTGGTCAGGCATCTGCTTGGCAGATGTGGTGTAGCGTATATGGATTTGTCCGAACGCAGTGACGCCTCCTTGAGCTACTGATACTGATACTGATACTGATGAGATTCGAGGCCCCGCCATTTGGCATGGTCATGTGTTCTTGGGAATTCCACTTTGATTCAACGATTGTCCTCACTCCACACAGGTGAAGGGGGAAGGGGGCCGGAGGTGGGGGTTCGGGGGGGGGGGGGGGGTATTTCAGGTGGGGGAGGTTAAAACGGTGGAAGGAGTTGGTGATTGGGCACCTGCTTTCCTGTGCTGAAGACCTGTAGACAGTGGATATGAATTCATTTGGTGGTGGTGGTGGTGGTGGTGTGTCCATCGAGATCGATGATGACCATCGTTGTCATCCAGATGGGGGATGGGGGATGGGGGGAGGGTGGTGGTGGGGTGGGGGGAAGGATGCTCATGAATCTATCTGTGAGTGCGCAGATGGCTGAATAGTCCAATCTGCGCACGAAATGTTCGCTGACAGTTGGGGCAGACAAAGACAGGCATATCATTGTCAGGGAGCTTGTTTGCCCGTGACTTTCTGGCCTGCCTCTTCTCAACAGCTGCAGCAGTCCTGTTGGCCTCGCACAACCTGGCGCCTTTGTGCACAGCAGCGCGCCATTTGTCACGGTCCACTGCAGATTCCTCCCAGGAGTCAGGGTTGATATCAAACGCTTTCAGAGAGACTTTCAGAGTATCTCTGAAGCGCTTCTTCTGACCTCCGTGTGATCTCTTCCCTTGTTGCAGCTCGCCATAGAAGAGCCTTTTGGGCAGCAGCTTCCTGAGGCATGTTGTGTGGAAGTGGTTCAGCTTCTTGGCTTGTCGTTGGTACACTGTCCAAGTTTCGCAGGCGTACAGTAGTGTGGGGAGAACTACTGCTCTGTAGACCTTTAGCTTGGTCTCAAGACTAATGCCTCTTCTGTTCCAGACATTTGCATTGAGTCTACCAAAAGTTGCGCTTGCTCTTGCAATCCTGACGTTCACTTCATCGTCGATTGTCACATTTCGTGACAGTGTGCTGCCAAGGTATGTGAACCGCTCCACCGCACTGAGTCTCTGACCGTTGACTGTGATGTTGGGCTCAACGTAGGGTTTCCCTGGGGCTGGCTGATGGAGCACTTCAGTTTTCCTCGTGCTGATGGTAAGGCCGAAGTTCCTGCTGGCAGTGGCAAACTTGTCGACGCTGAGTTGCATGTCAGCTTCAGATCCAGCGTTGAGGGCACAATCATCAGCAAACAAAAAGTCTCTGATGATGTCTGTCATGACCTTCGTTTTTGCTTGAAGCCTTCTGAGGTTAAACAGCTTGCCATCTGTTCGGTACTTTAGGCCGATTCCAACATCGCCATCTCTGAAGGTATCAGTAAGCATTGCAGAGAACATGAGGCTGAACAGCGTTGGAGCCAGGACGCAGCCTTGCTTGACACCATTTGTGACAGCAAAAGCAGATGTTTCACCATTGTCCTGGACTCGAGCCTGCATGCCTTCATGGAATTGGCTGACCAAGGAAATAAATTTCCCTCTCTACTCACGGTGTCGAAGGCCTTAGTGAGGTCGACATAGGTGGAGAACAGATCAGCATTTTGCTCCTGACATTTCTCTTGCAGCTGCCTTGCAGCAAACACCATGTCAGTGGTTCCGCGCTCTTTCCGGAATCCACATTGGCTCTCAGGCAAATGACCTTGGTCAAGGTGTGCTGTGAGGCGGTTAAGTAGGATCCTGGCAAGTATCTTGCCTGCGATGGAGAGCAAGGAAATGCCCCGATGGTTATCACAGGCTTGCCGGTTCCCCTTTCGCTTGTACAAGTGAATGATAGATGCATCTTTGAAATCCTGGGGGATCGTCTCTTCTTTCCACATGAGTGAGTACAGCTGATGAAGCTTCTCAGTCAGCACAGTGCCTCCATCCTTGTAGACCTCTGCTGGTATGGAGTCTGAGCCAGGTGCTTTGCCACTGGATAGCAGACGGATTGCTTTCTGGGTCTCAAGAAGTGTTGGCGGATCGTCCAGTGCTTCGTTGGTGGGGACGTGTGGGAGACGGTCTATGGCTTCATCATTTATGGAGGAAGGGCGATTTAAGACACTGTTGAAGTGCTCAGCCCATCGTTCGAGAATGTTCTCCTTCTCGGTGATCAAGGTATTCCCATCTGCACTGAGGAGGGGGGATGATCCTGAGGATGTGGGACCGTAGACTTCTTTTAAGGCATCATAGAACCTCTTCATATCGTGCCTGTCAGCATATCCCTGGATCTCATCAGCTTTGTCACTCAGCCACTTATCCTGCATCTGGCGTAACTTTTGCTGAACAGTCCTGCGGATGTCATTGTATGCATCCTTTTTTGATGTGGACTTTCGGTTGCTCAGGTGGGCTTGATGCAGACGGCGTTTCTCATCCAGAAGCTGCTTGATTTCATCACAGTTTTCATCAAACCAGTCTTTGTGCTTTCTGGTCATGGGTCCCAGGGTCTCTGAAGCTGTACTATAGATCAGCTCACGCAGGGTCCTCCAGTCAGACTCCACATTCTGGTTGTCCAGAGAGGCGGATTCCAGACGATCTTCCAGCAGCTCCACAAAGGACTGTTTGATGGTGATGCTTTTCAGCTTAGCGATGATGTTGAGCCGTTTTGGAGCCTTCTGGCCTTGGGGGCGTCTCTTGGGTTGGATTCGAATATTCAGCTTCGAGACTACAAGGCGATGGTCTGTCCAACACTCGGCGCCGCACATGGTCTTTGTTACACGTACATCTTGCCTATCCCTTTTCCTGACGATGACATAATCGATGAGATGCCAATGCTTTGAGCGAGGGTGCATCCATGACGTCCTGTTACGGGTAGGAAGGCAGAAAACTGTGTTGGTTATCAGCAGTTCGTGCTCTGCACAGGTCTGAAGCAAAAGCAATCCATTTGAGTTGCAGTGGCCCACACCATGCTTTCCAATCACTCCATCCCAGGAGATGTAGTCAGAGCCAACTCTAGCATTGAAGTCCCCAAGAATGATGAGCTTGTCTGCTTTAGGGATGGCAGCAATGACAGAGTGAAGGTCCTCGTAGAACTTCGCCTTCACTTCATCCGGGTTGGTCATGGTTGGGGCGTAGGCACTGACAATGGTGAGGTGCTTCTGGCCAGATGCCAGTGGGAGTTTCATGGTCATAAGCCTATCGTTGACTCCCTTTGGGATTCCAGCTAGCTTGCTGACAAGTGCTGTTTTTACTGCAATACCAACGCCAGCCTCACGTCGCTCTTCGCTTCCTCGTCCACTCCAGAAGAAGGTGTAACCAGATCCCCGTTCACAGAGCTCGCCTTCGCCTGCGAGCCGAGTCTCACTCAAGGCTGCGATGTCGATGTTGTATCTGGCGAGTTCGGATGCAACTAGTGCTGTTCTCCTTTGGGGTCTGTCCGCGTTATCTCTGTCCAGGAGAGTCCTTATGTTCCAAGCACCAATGGTGAGAGGAACGATCCTTGTTTTTTTCTTTTCTTTCTCTTTGTTTCGACCGCTGATGTAGGGTCCCCGCCAGCCGCGGTATGCTGGCCAGGGTGATATGGAGCAGGCAATTTTTAGGGCACCTTTTCTAGCCCCTTCCTCATGCCAGGGAGGTGAGCAGTGCATTCCTAAAGAGGGCTGCTCAGATGCTCAGACGGCTGCCGAGCTCCATCGCTGCTCCTGTCGACGAAGAACGACCCTATGGCCTGAGCCGCCTGCGTGCAGGTCTGCGGCTGCGACTGCCAGTGTACCCACACCTGTCGTTTCGTCGCTCGCCTGTCGCCACAGGACTTGGGGGTGATGAAATGATGAAGGATGAAAGGTCATTTTGGATGACTGATGACTTGCGCGATGAGTTTGTTTAAAGTGAAGAGGAGTTGCGCAACGTCGACCTCACTCTCTCGTCCGGGTCCACCAATTTCCAGTGGCAAGACTAAGTCGAGACAACTGGAGGATGAGCATGGATGCAGTGGATGACCAAGATATCCTTTCGGTGTCTCATCTTGCTCTCTGCACTCCACAGTGCGTTGCTGTAACCGCCTTCCTCTCTGTTGAACCGATAGGTTTCTTCCGCAGATTCTGCCGGATCCAGACTTCGCATACATGGGTAGACACACCCCGGGGGCCAACTGCGTGTGGCATGGACACAGCACAGTGGAGCTAGATGGCCGTCGGTGGCTCTCCTGAGCCGACGCCCTTTTATGGATCTCCATAAGGGTGTCTAGCCACCCGCCTCACCAGTCCCAGAAGGGAGCGGTGGAAGTGCCGGTTTAGTCGTCGGCAACCCGACCCTGAACAGGTTGTACTGGATTACAGGTTACCAGTAGCAGATCTAATGACCTGACCTGACCATGGATAGTGTTGTTCATAGTGAATTCATTTAATTCATTTATATATATATATATATATATATATGATCTCTTTATTTATCTATTTGTTTATCTTATTATCTAATTTTCTTATCTTTTGTTTCATTTTTATTTATCATTATTTTTATTATTTTTATCTATTTATTTATCACATATAATATATTTTTTAAAACATTCATTTACTTCTTCTTCTTTTTTTCTCAAGGCCTGACTAAGCGCGTTGGGTTACGCAGCTGATCAGGTTCCTGTTTCGCAGATGTGGTGTACTGCGTATGTAGATTTGTCCGAACGCAGTGACGCCTCCTTGAGCTACTGATACTGATACTGATACTGACTGTCCCGATGGACGTTGAAAGACAGAAAGGTGCTCGTGAAAAAATGTTCACAAAGCGCCAGGCGTATGTGCGGTGTGTGTGTGTGTGTGTGTGTGCACTGTGCTCAAGACCCAGACTCAGTGGATATGATTATGAAGTCAATACTGCCCAGGTGGCCGTCAAAAGGCCAACAGAACTTGGACTTCGACGGAAGGGTGCTTGTGAAAAATGTTCACAAAGCGCCAGGTGTGTGTGTGTGTGTGTGTGTGTGTCTGTGTGTCTGTGTGTGTCTGTGTCTGTGTCTGTGTGTCTGTGTGTGTCTGTGTGTATGTCTGTGTCTGTGTGTGTGTGTGTCTGTGAATGTGTGTGTGTTTTCAACGTTTCCGTCGTTCCACTTCAAACACTTTACAAGACATTTAAAGTGTGTGTGTGTGTGTGTGTGTGTGTGTGTGTGTGTGTGTGTGTGTGTGTGTGTGTGAGAGAGAGAGAGAGAGAGAGAGAGAGGAAGGAGACAAATGAAGAGGAGGTGTGGGAGAAGGGGGTAGATAGAGACAAGACAAGACAAGACAAAACAAGACAGGACTAAAGCAAAAGAAGCCAACGGAACACAGACTGAGACAGACAGACAGACAGACGGACGGACGGACGGATAGACAAACAGACAGACAAACAGACAGACAGACAGATGGAATGGCGGACAGACAGAGGCAGAGACAGTTATGTAACCCATGCTTGTTAATTAACACGAACAGTTTACACTTTGGTGCACGATGTCGAAGTCTCAGTCTCCGCATGTGTGTGTGTGTGTGTGTGTGTGTGTGTGTGTGTGTGTGTGTGTGTGTGTGTGTGTGTTTGTGTGCGCGCGCGCGCATTCGCGCTCGCCGTGCATGAGTGTGAATGTGTGCGCGCGCGCGAGCGTATGTGTGTGTATGTGTGTGTGCGTGAAAGCGCGTACAGCGTGCTGAAGGGTTCGCCTGTCTGAGCGCTGCACACGGCAGCCACAACACACCACACCACACCGCGCCGCGCCGACGCCAGTTACCATCCCTCATGCCCACAAAACAGCCACAAGCAGAGAACAGACAGAAAGGAAACGTTGTGGCCGTGTTTGTCATGTGCAGATAACGGGACTTCACAAGCGAACACTGACGTTGAAATCGCCCTTAAAAAAAATGAAAAAAAACAAACAAAAAAACACCACCACAACACTCCCCACGATGTGCGTCTCAGCTCAGCGAGGGCGAGAAGAACTGAGGAAGTCAAAGGCAGCGAAAAAAAAACAAAAACAAAAAAAAACACCCACTGATAATATTATATAGCTCCTCGAACTGATAACGAACACTGAATCAGACTGATAAGGACAATGGTCACCCTTCAGACCTTCAGTGTGTTGCAGACACATTAGAGGCCATGTGGGCAAAACGGGAAACTATCGCCCTGATAAGGACAGGCCCTCAAGTCAAAAGCATGCAAACGAGCGCGGACAGTTACTGAGCTAGACAGGAAGTTCACATTTCCCCCTCATGACGACAGAACCAGAACCAAACATTTTTGTTTGCAAGTGTCGTGTGACAAAAAAAAGAAAAAAAGAAGAAAAAAAAAGAGGAAGGGGTTGGGGGGCGAGGGTGGGGGGTGGCGGGGAGAAAGATGATGAACGGGGAGAGAAGAGGGAAGAAGGGAGAGGGAAAGAGGATGAACAGAGAGAGAAGAGGGAAGAAGGGAGAGGGAAAGAGGATGAACAGAGAGATAAGAGGGAAGAAGGGAGAGGGAAAGAGGATGAACAGAGAGAGGAGAGGGAAGAAGGGAGAGGGAAAGAGGATGAACAGGGAGAGGAGAGGGAAGAAGGGAGAGGGAAAGAGGATGAACAGGGAGAGGGGAGGGAAGAAGGGAGAGGGAAAGAGGATGAACAGAGAGAGGAGAGGGAAGAAGGGAGAGGGAAAGAGGATGAACAGAGAGAGGAGAGGGAAGAAGGGAGAGGGAAAGAGGATGAACAGGGAGAGGAGAGGGAAGAAGGGAGAGGGAAAGAGGATGAACAGGGAGAGGGGAGGGAAGAAGGGAGAGGGAAAGATGATGAACAGAGAGAGGAGAGGGAAGAAGGGAGAGGGAAGAAGGGAGAGAGAGAAAGTGGGAAGAAGGGAGAGAGAGAAAGAGGGTGGACAGGGAGACGGAAGAGGGAAGAAGGAAGAGAGAGAAAGAGGGAAGAAGGGAGAGAGAGAAAGAGGATGAAGAGGAAGAGAAGAGAGAAGGGAGACGACGGAGAAAGAGGATGAACAGGGAGAGAAGAGGGAAGAAGGGAGAGAGAGAAAGAGGATGGACAGGGAGAGAAGAGGGAAGAAGGGAGAGAGAGAAAGAGGATGGACAGGGAGCGAAGAGGGAAGAAGGGAGAGAGAGAAAGAGGATGGACAGGGAGAGAAGAGGGAAGAAGGGAGAGAGAGAAAGAGGATGGACAGGGAGCGAAGAGGGAAGAAGGGAGAGAGAGAAACAGAATGAACAGGGAGAGAAGAGGGAAGAGGGATAGGATGGGGTTAGGAAGGAAGACAAAGACAAGCAGAAGAAGGAGGCGGGGGTGCTGGCGGAGGAGTTGGAGCTGAAGATGAGGGAGGGAGAGAGAGAGAGAGAGAGAGAAGGAGAATGGGGAGAAGCAGAAAAAAACAGCGACAGTGAAAAAGACGGCGATAGCAACAGCATGAAGGTAAACATATTGGGGAGGCTGGTGGTGTTGGTCGTCGTGGTTAGAAGTTTTGAAAAAAAAATTTTTTTAATGATAATAAAGAAACGAAAGGGAGGGGATGCGGGGAGGTGGGAGGGGGGGGGGGGGGGGTCGAGGGGGGGAGACTGGGAAAATCCCCCTAGCCTGCTCATAATGACGACACTTATCAGCGCGGGGCAAATTCCAGACCCCTTTAAAATGACCGTCAGTTGCGTGGGAACAGATCATCCATCCACATAGACACACAGAGACAGCCGTCACACATTTGGTCTAATTTAATATCAGGTATACAAGAAAGGAAACATGAGTCAACAAGTCCAACATTGTTGTTGTTGTTGTTGTTGTTGTTTCGGACTCTGGTCTTCCTTACGAAATTTGATAATGACAAATCGCAGGGAGCAAGAGGTACAAATTCCATGGGTGGGCAAAAAATCAAATGCAGAAAAAAAAACGAAAAAAAAAAAAACGAGAGCTGGTCCCGACCCCACTTAAACTGTGTGTGTGTGTGGTGTGTGTGTGTGTGTGTGTGTGTGTGTGTTGTGTGCGTGTGTGTGTGTGTGTGTGTGTGTGTGTTTACCTTGTTTTGTTTTGTTTTCAGAGCGCTTTTTGAGCCGTGTTCAGTTTAGAGAATACCTTACGCGCAGCAAGAAATCATCATCATAATCATCATCAGTAGTAGTAGTGGTAGTATTGCTATTACCATTAAACGGTGGCTCCCGGTCTCAAGATATTTAGATATTAAAATAACTAACTGATTAAAGAAAGAAAGAAAAAGGAAAGAAAACATGTTAAAAGAAATAAAAGATTGTGCTGTCGTTTGTTGCGGCGCTTTAAAAAAAAAAAAATTCTTTTATTTTTATTGTTATAAACGAGATAAGGATTTATGTCCACGGATCTTTTCCAAGACAACGTGACAAATGTTTCCGCGTACTTTGCGTCACTTTCTTCTGAAAAAAAAGGGAGGGGGGGGGGGCGGGGGTGACGGGGGCGGGGATTGGGGTGTGTGGTGGGGGTGTAGAATAGAAAACAAAAGGAGAAAAGTGTGCTGAACAGGCCGCTGATTACATATGTAGACCGCTGCTGCCTACGGGTCGGGGAACTAATGGTTGATCTGATTCATTCAAAAGAAAAGAGTCCACACGTGTCCTAAATTTATAACAGTTTATTTTTAAAAAGAACAGGAAAAAAAAGAAAAAAGGAAACTAAAACCTACAACATGAGCTCTAGCCAGGAGCGAGTGCCACAACTGCAACATACAACAAAAGAAAAACATATAAGAGTTTACCACATAACAATGAACATAATGATGAGAATAACATCAATACAGGCATCAAAACAAAAGTAGTATCAAAGTGCGGTATGACCAAAAATAGGACCTGCTATACAACTAAACTTTCTTCCTTCTTCCAATCGAAAGTTATCAACATCCACAGTTAGCAAGGTCCGGTACAATCCAGCGAAAAAAATGCAATATATAAGTCCATTAAAACAAGGACTAACATTTAGACGCTACTGGTTTGTACGGGGAGGAAAAATCTCTGATCCACCCAACGTTAATTAGAATACAACCCACACCAGGGAATGTATCCTTGATACCACAGTAAGTAATGTTCTGTATCGGCATCATAACGCTTATTGATAAAACTCCTGAAATTTCTTAGAGTACTCTTCTGTTCTTTTATGTCAGTCACACGACTTTGGTCATCCCCTACACAATGTTTCTACCCATGCTGAGCTCTGCTGTCCAAAGTATTTTAGATGTGGCAACCAAATAAGGACAATACTTTGAACGCTTACATTAACTAAACATATGTACATAGGTAAGGACTGGATGTGGATAGCAAGTGGCAACCTTAACACAGAAGTCATTACCGAGAGTTGTTTACATTCTGCTAGGGGATGGCCGCCATCTTGGAATATCACGTGACAGTCACATGACATGATGGAGGGAATTTTCTGCAGTTGAGCGCGCCAACTTTGCTTCACAAAGCTATGGCGTCATACGCAATCTACTGCTTTTAGCCAAACAAGTACGATACATTACAGTTCGGCGTTTAGGATATCTTCACCCCCACATTCCAGAATAAATGCAACCAGCTGCATTCTGTGAATATTAACACACACAGGAACAACCACAGTGCACACCATCCATCATGATCATCTAACTTTCCTTGTGACCAACGTAGAGACAAAAAGGAAAAAAACGTCAGCAGTGAAATCAATTAAATCAAATAAGAAAAAAACATCAACAGAGAAATCAATCAAATCAAATAGCAAAATCTCCATTCAATCATCCCACAGCCCTACAACATACCTTTTACATTTCGAGTTCGAAGGGGCACAAGTCACAATGGATCAAATAGAGAGCGATTAAATGTATCGTCTGCATCCCAACAAAGTTCTGCTGAAAGTGGCGCAAATCATGATCTGTGCACAACCTAGCTACTGCTACAGTGTGGTACTACGCCATCCAGAACAATAAACTACGTCTTTAGTTTTACACCACAAGACTGCACAACTGGACTTATTTTAACTTCGACTTAACTAAATATATGCAAAAATAATTGTTACCGAAACCCATAGAATACTGCTAGATTACTTTATTTATTTCAGGGACTATTTCCCTAGCACTAGTATATGGAAAGGGAACCGGTCATAAAGACCCTCCCGCAGAGAGGTGTAGATGGAGGGAAAGAGGGAGAGAGAGAGAGAGAGAGAGAGAGAGAGAGAGCATAAGACAGAAGATTGGGTCTGTTGAAATCTAGGACAACGAATGCACTGTGACTTCACCCCTGACATCTCATCTTTACACATTCAAGCATCCTCTTTTCGTCTTTACGAACAAACTCTACACACATTGCATGATAATCATATACTTTTCATTAACAGCACAATGAAAAAGAACCATAACAAGGCTGGTAGTCAAACAGGGTTTACCCTACCCAACTTGCTCCAATATAGTAGCATTAACATGCACGATGCTACATTTACCCCCTCAAAGACAAATGTTTCCACCAATATTGTCCAAAATATTTGAAACATTTCCCCACATTTTGTAATAATGAACACTTGCATTTTACTTGTTGGTCTGAGCACCAGCAACAAAATGAATTAGCTGCTTCCCAGCAGAAACCATTTCAAGAATCAGCCCCAGCCCTATTGTTCTCCAGGCAGAACAAAAAAATAGCTGGAATTAACCCACTTGGTTCATCTCTGAACTTAATTTGGGATTTTTTTTTTTTTTAAATGTGCAAACATACATGAGCAAAAAAGAAAAGTATATATACATGTCAACCAAAAATTTTGGCTATGAGGCTATTTTACACAAAAGTGACAACAACAAAAAATGATAAAAAATCTGAGACATACCGTACTGAGTAGAAAAAATGAGGCTTCATGCCTGTCCAATACTATGACAATACTTACAAGACAAAGTCATCAGGTAACCAATATACCCGTATGTGATGCCAAAAGATGGCCTCCTGAGAATTAGGTAAATATATATGCCTACTACTAGAGTTTCCCGAGAGCCAGCTTTTGCCTTGTCTCTGTCCACACAGACCAACTTATTACCAAGTAGCCCCAGATTACCCTGAAAAGTGTCTAAAACTCTATGTGGTGAGGTGTTTAAAGCCCCCAGTTGCACTGAGCACCCCTGAACTAGCACTATGTCTAAAATACTATTAGTTCCCTGAGGGTTAACAGCTGGTTGATCCTAATGTGTGTAAATTGTTGGGCTTCTAGAAAACAGTGATCTCTACTACTACCTACACCCATACCGGGTCTGCCATCAGTGCCAGGTTGAGCTTGTCTACTGGCCGTCTTTGCCTTAAAGATCTCCGGGGTGCTGGAACAGGAGGGGTTCGTACAGGAGAAGAATTTGGGGAGATGGATACCACCGGCTCTGGGGTATCGTTGTGAGGAGGAGGAGGCTCCGGCGAGTGTATGGGAGGTCTTGGGGCTTGGTGTCCTGCATCAAGCTGTGGCTGGAGCTCAACGCCTGGGGCACCCTCTTCTTCCCCATCCGAGTCCCCTACATCTGGGGTCTCATTTTCTTCTTCTGGTTCTACACTGGAGACCTCTGCTTCTTCAGCAGTCTCTACTGCCTTTCCTACTTCAGCAGCCTCATCCTCGTCTTCGTCCTCTGAGGATTCTTCTTCCCTATCGTTGCAGTCGGGCACAGGCTGTCCTGGTTTCTTCCTGTCAGTGTCACCCGGCAAAATAAGGGTGAATGTCGGCGGTGTGTGATCCTCTTCCTCTGCTACAGTGGTTTTGGGCGCTTTCTCCCTTGCTTTGTCCTTGGCCGGTCTGACGTCCTCTTCACTACTCAAGAACCCAACAGGCAACAGCAGATTCCTGTGGAGCGTGCGACTCCTCCCTTCTCTATCTGCAACGGTGTAAACTGGTACACTGGGGTTCTTGGCCGTGACAGTATAGATCTCTTCCTCCCACTTATCAGAAAGTTTCCCTGCCACTCGATGTCCTAGACGTCGTACCAGAACCTGGTCACCAACCTCCAACTCTGCAGCGTGGGCTGAGGGGTCATAGCGGGCCTTGTTCCTGCTTGCCCTGGTGTCCATGTTCTTTCTCGCTTGTTCATAGGCTGTCTTCAGGCCTGACTTGAGATTCCTCACGTATTTCACAGGCGTCTCCTTTCCATCACGATCTAGGCTGAACGCGATATCAATGGGGAGGCGAGGGTGGCGGCCAAAGAACAAATAGTATGGGCTGTAGCCCGTGCTTGAGTGCACACAGCAGTTGTATGCATGGACTACCGACGGGAGGTGGGCTCTCCAGTTTTCCTTTGCCGCTCCATCCAGACTCCTCAGCATATTCAAAAGGGTCCTGTTCCACCGTTCTACGGGATTTCCAGCCGGATGGTATGGGGTAGTGCGACATTTTGTGATCCCTGCTACTTTGCAGAGCTCTTGGATCAGATTTGCCTCAAAATCCCGTCCCTGGTCTGAGAGGATGCGGCTGGGGAATCCGTAGATTAAGAAGAACTTTTCCCAGAGCACTCTGGCAACTTGCTTTGCTGACTGATTGGGTGTGGGGATGGCACTGGCAAACTTAGTGAAGTGGTCTAGAATCACTAAAATGTCCTGCTTCTTCCCCTTGGACTCGATAGTGAGAAAATCTATGCTGAGCAGCTCAAGGGGGTAGCTGGTGGTGATGGTTTGCATCGGTGCTTTGTGGGCAGGCGCGCCTCGTTTCACACATCGTGCGCACTTCTTGACGACGTTTTCTATGTCTCTCGCCATGAAGGGCCAGAAAAAACGCAGTCGAGCCTGTTGGAGCGCTCCCTCTGCATTGATGTGGTACAGATCTTCATGCACCCCCTGGATTGCCTGCTTGCGAGAAGCGCGGGGGACAACGAGCTGCAAATGAGTGACGGTGTTGTCATCTAGCATGACCTTCCGGTACAGGATGTCGTTGTGCAGTGCCAACTTGGGGCGCTCACGGAGGAGAACTTTGAGCTCCTGGTTTCCTGCCACAGTCGGGGTTTCCTTCTTGCCTTCGAGAATCTCAATGATTACACGCAGGTTCGGGTCTGCCCACTGAAGCTCTCGCCACTGTTGCGGAGTTACTGTCTCACCCTTCTTAGCTGGGTCCAGAATTCCATCAGGGATAAGGCTGGGGTCCTTCACGAGAAGTTCAGCTGCAGGAATGAGACGGTCTCGATCTGTGGTCACTGTCTGGCAGTGACACCGAGCCTCGGGTACCAGCGTTCTTGCAGATATAATGGCGGTGACAGCTTCTTGACTGATCGTGTCCTCAAAGTCTCGTGCCCTCTCCCTGATGAATTCGGTCTTTTGCAGCAAGTCCAGGTACTCTGGGTCATCCTCTGGCAGCGGTTGAGGCCTGCGCGACAGCCCATCAGCGTCCGTGTGGGTTGGGCCTCTCTTGTACCGAAGCTCAAAGTCATACAAGGATAGCGAAGCAAGCCAGCGATGACTGGTGGCGTCCAGCCGGGCGTTCCTTAGGATGTAGCATAGGGGGTTGTTGTCGGTGACCACTGTCACTTTAGCCCCTATGATGGAACTTGTCGGTCATCGCCCACTTCAGCGCAAGAAACTCACGCTTATGCGCAGGGTAGTTGACCTCCGTCTTGTTCAGTCCCCTTGAAGCGTATGCGATGACCTTCGACTTCCCTCCTTGTTCTTGGTAGAGAACCGCACCCAGTCCTGTCCCACTGGCATCACAGTGTAGCTGGAAGGGCTTGGACTTGTCAGCAATCCCGAGCAGGGGCTCCGATGTCAGCTTGCTGATGATGGTGTCGAACGCCTGCTGGTGATCATCCGTCCAGAGGTGGCTGATATCAGAGGACAGGGTCAGCGTGCCCTTCTTGCCGCTTCTCTTCTGGGTGCCGCGAGGGATGTAACCAGTCGTCAGGTCATTCAAGGGTTTCGTGAGCTGTGAGAAGTTGGCGACGTGTCACCGATAATACCCTGCAAAGCCTATGAAAGCCTTTACGTCCCTCACGGTCTTGGGGGTGGGCCACGTTGTGAGCGCTTCTACTTTCTTGGGGTCAGGTTTCAGTCCCTCTCCAGAAATCAAGAACCCTAGGTGACGGACTTCCTCCACTCCAAAGACACATTTGTCCGGGTCCAGTTTCAAGTTGAACTCACGCAGCCTTTGGAGGACTTTGATCATCTTCTCCCCTAACTCCTCAAGGGTCTTTGCATGAACAAGGAGGTCGTCCAAAAAGATGATGAGGTCGATCAAGTTCATGTCCCTGAAGCATTGCTCCATGAGCCGTTGGAATGTCATGGGGGCGTTCACCATCCCAAAACTCAGTCGCTCAAACTCATACAACCCGAATGGTGTAGTGAACGCCGAGATCTTGACGCGTTCTGTGAGTGGGACTTGGTAGTACGCCTTGGAGAGATCGAGGCCACTGAAGAACTTGGACCCTCCGAGTGTCATGAAGAGGTCCTCGATTTTTGGCAAAGCATAGGAGTCCCGGATTGTCCTGCTGTTGATGCGCCTGTAATCACAGCACATCCGGAGTGCACCATTCTTCTTCCGTACAAGGACAATTGGGCTGGCAAATGGTGATGTTGAAGGCTTGATGATGTTCGCCTCCAATAACTGCTGTAGATGTTGACGCAGCTCCTCCATGTCCTGAGGTGGTACGGGACGCGGTCTCTCTCTGATTGCTGGGCCTGGTGTAAGTTCTATGTCATGCTCTATGTCAGTCCTACCCATGTTGGAGAAGTCGGCTAGGTTGAAGACATCCTGGTACTGGAGAAGTTGCGCTGTGAACTTCTCTTTCCACACTGGGTCAACCTGGTCTCCAAAACAAAGGCGGGACACAAACGCATCTGGGTCTGTAGGAGTGGCTGGTGGTTCTGGCGTTGTTGCGGTCTTCGGGCTGGCCTCCCTGAGCTGCTGCAACACGCTTGAAAAGGCATACTGATCCTGGATGGTAAACAGGTCAGCTATGATCCTACCCCCCTTAACTCTAACTGGCTCACTTGACTGATTTACTAAAGTTACCTTAACCCGTGGGAAGCTACCTGTGTGAACCTTACTACTAAGAACCTGCAAGCCCTCAGGGAGTGTACCTTCTACTGGTTCCTGTACTAAAACTTCATCCCTGTTCACCCTCACCCTCCTGACTCGCCCAGTCACCATCAACACCTCATGAGGCCCTATTGTCACCCCCCTTCCTGGCATCTTGACTGAACCTAAACGGCCCGTGGTTGGAGTTGTGGCCTCTTGGTAAGCGAAAGCAACTTCGCAACGAAAAGGGAAAGTGGCGGATGAGGACAACCTACGGAGTGTATTGGTCCCTACAATGACAGGTGTGCGTTCTGACATCTTAGTGTCAGGACATACCACTGCGTAGCTGCTAACTGTCTCTGTAGTACCCCCTACTTCCCTTGGTATTCTAATGTCTACAGCTATCACCCCTAGATACGGCACTGACTGACCCCCAGCCCCTACGATCCCTATTGCTGGGGTCAGTTGCTCTAACGTGCAGTGGTGTAAGTGTCTTCTGTAAAAAGACTCTGATAGTACAGTCACCTGGGACCCACTGTCTATCAGTCCTTTGGCTTCATGTCCCTCCACCTCCACCTGTGTCTCACAGCACGGCCCTACAACAGCCTCAAGCTTAGGGCTGGCCGCAGATCCCGCCGCAAAGTGCAGTTCAGCCAGGACATGACTGGCCTTTAATGCCACACTTCGCTTTGCTTCATTGGAGACTTGAAGCCTCACCTGCTGCGCCTCCTCACCACAGTCCACAAGTTCTGCAGCTTCCACCTTGACCCCTGTGGGTAGCCAGTCCTGGGTCCGTGGTACAACACAGACCCCCGGGCTCACCTTCGCCGACAAGCGCCCCCAGAGTTCCACTGTCCCCTGTGATGGTACTGTCACCACCATACCACAATGGAGCCTCACTGGGTGGAGCTCTGCCTTCGTCTCCAGGTGCCGAACTGCTGCCTGTAGTTCCTGTCGCTGCTGGGGAGTAGGTTGCCGGGTCTGCGCATTCCCCTTAGTGCACACCCGCCTTAGTTTAAACCCTCCACTCGACTGCGGAGGCGAGCTGATCTTGCGAGCCCATCCTCGCCGAACAGTCGACGTATCGCCTCCTCGTTGTAGGGGTTAGGGCATTGTTTGAGTGAGTGTCCCAGCTCCCCACACTGTAGGCAGTGGAAGGTGCGCTGCCCCTGCCTCCTTCCCCCTCCGGCTGGTCGCTGAGCTGGGGTCTCCACCTGGTGGGCTGCCACTGCTGAAGTCGAGGGCTGCCGGTCACGTGATCTGTGTTGGTCTTGCTCCTCCACCCGCCGCAGGTAGTGCAGCAGGTCTTTGTATCCAGGTGCTGCAGTCCCTGGTATGCCGAAGCGGGAACGCAGCTCCCTGACCAGGCTGGTGGATGCACACGCCTTGGTGAGCACCGTGTACATCCGCTGCTCATATTCTGGGAGTGGCATTGGGGACACCTCGTGCATCCTATCGAGCTGCTCGCAGATCTCCGTCAGGAGGTCGGCAGTGGTCTGTTGCTTCCCCTGCCTCTTCTGGAGCAGCTCTAGGTACAGTTCATCTGCAGATTTTGTGTCACCATACAGTTCGTCAAAGTGCTGGAAAAGTTCCGCCACCCCCGTCATGTGCTTCACTTGTGAAGCCGCAACCCCCTGGAGACTGCGCTTGAGAAAGTTCACCGGCTCTTTGATGGTAGTGTCTGTCACTGCAGCCTTTGCCTGACGTCGCCACTCAGGGTAGGTTACCTCCTCTTTGGATCGGGGAGGCAACCCTGTGAAGACACGTAGGCGAGGAAGGGGTAATGGGGCTTGCACCTCAATCACGCGCGGTGCCCCAGAGGTCAGCTCTTTCTGAAGGTCCACGGCCTCCAACTGCCTCCTCATCTCGTGGACGTCTTCCTCCAGTTTCTGCCTCGCCACCTCACTTGCCCGGAGTGCAGCCTCTCCACGCTGCCTTGCCTCCTCCTTCTCCTGCTCATCCCGCTGTCTTGCTGCAGCCTCTGTCTGGAGCGCAGTGGTCAGGGCAGCGACTTGTTCTCTTAAGGCCTGGAGTTGCTCCTCCATGGTTGGCTGCGGTGCTGGGTCCTCAACATGGTGGTCTGCCATTTCCTGGCTAGAGCTCAGTTTTAATCCTATCTAATTCTGGTGTTTCCCTCTATTATCTATATCAACCTGCCCCACATTGGGCGCCAAAATGTAGACCGCTGCTGCCTACGGGTCGGGGAACTAATGGTTGATCTGATTCATTCAAAAGAAAAGAGTCCACACGTGTCCTAAATTTATAACAGTTTATTTTTAAAAAGAACAGGAAAAAAAGAAAAAAGGAAACTAAAACCTACAACATGAGCTCTAGCCAGGAGCGAGTGCCACAACTGCAACATACAACAAAAGAAAAACATATAAGAGTTTACCACATAACAATGAACATAATGATGAGAATAACATCAATACAGGCATCAAAACAAAAGTAGTATCAAAGTGCGGTATGACCAAAAATAGGACCTGCTATACAACTAAACTTTCTTCCTTCTTCCAATCGAAAGTTATCAACATCCACAGTTAGCAAGGTCCGGTACAATCCAGCGAAAAAAATGCAATATATAAGTCCATTAAAACAAGGACTAACATTTAGACGCTACTGGTTTGTACGGGGAGGAAAAATCTCTGATCCACCCAATGTTAATCAGAATACAACCCACACCAGGGAATGTATCCTTGATACCACAGTAAGTAATGTTCTGTATCGGCATCATAACGCTTATTGATAAAACTCCTGAAATTTCTTAGAGTACTCTTCTGTTCTTTTATGTCAGTCACACGACTTTGGTCATCCCCTACACAATGTTTCTACCCATGCTGAGCTCTGCTGTCCAAAGTATTTTAGATGTGGCAACCAAATAAGGACAATACTTTGAACGCTTACATTAACTAAACATATGTACATAGGTAAGGACTGGATGTGGATAGCAAGTGGCAACCTTAACACAGAAGTCATTACCGAGAGTTGTTTACATTCTGCTAGGGGATGGCCGCCATCTTGGAATATCACGTGACAGTCACATGACATGATGGAGGGAATTTTCTGCAGTTGAGCGCGCCAACTTTGCTTCACAAAGCTATGGCATCATACGCAATCTACTGCTTTTAGCCAAACAAGTACGATACATTACAGTTCGGCGTTTAGGATATCTTCACCCCCACATTCCAGAATAAATGCAACCAGCTGCATTCTGTGAATATTAACACACACAGGAACAACCACAGTGCACACCATCCATCATGATCATCTAACTTTCCTTGTGACCAACGTAGAGACAAAAAGGAAAAAAACGTCAGCAGTGAAATCAATTAAATCAAATAAGAAAAAAACATCAACAGAGAAATCAATCAAATCAAATAGCAAAATCTCCATTCAATCATCCCACAGCCCTACAACATACCTTTTACATTTCGAGTTCGTAGGGGCACAAGTCACAATGGATCTAATAGAGAGCGATTAAATGTATCGTCTGCATCCCAACAAAGTTCTGCTGAAAGTGGCGCAAATCATGATCTGTGCACAACCTAGCTACTGCTACAGTGTGGTACTACGCCATCCAGAACAATAAACTACGTCTTTAGTTTTACACCACTAGGCTGCACAACTGGACTTATTTTAACTTCGACTTAACTAAATATATGCAAAAATAATTGTTACCGAAACCCATAGAATACTGCTAGATTACTTTATTTATTTCAGGGACTATTTCCCTAGCACTAGTATATGGAAAGGGAACCGGTCATAAAGACCCTCCCGCAGAGAGGTGTAGATGGAGGGAAAGAGGGAGAGAGAGAGAGAGAGAGAGAGAGAGAGAGAGAGAGAGCATAAGACAGAAGATTGGGTCTGTTGAAATCTAGGACAACGAATGCACTGTGACTTCACCCCTGACATCTCATCTTTACACATTCAAGCATCCTCTTTTAGTCTTTACGAACAAACTCTACACACATTGCATGATAATCATATACTTTTCATTAACAGCACAATGAAAAAGAACCATAACAAGGCTGGTAGTCAAACAGGGTTTACCCTACCCAACTTGCTCCAATATAGTAGCATTAACATGCACGATGCTACACATAAGCTCGCACAGGCCTGTTTGGTGGGTTATGGAAACAAGATCATACCCAGCATGCACACCCCTATTTCTTTTCTTGCTTATCTTGCTTTGGACTGAACTTCCTCTTTCGCTTCGTCAGGTCTCCGCACTCAGCTCTTTCAAGTCTGGCCTTAAAACCCACCTCTCCACAAGATAGCCTCCCTCCCCTGCCTCTTCCTTGTCTTCACTTTCTTCAGTTTTAGAGTTATGCATGCGTGTGAATGACTGGTGTGAAAGCGCTTAGATTTGTTTCTGCACATGATTCAGCACTATATAAATACTATCATTATATTATTATTATTATTATTATTATTATCCCTTTTTTCTTTCTTTTTCTTTTTTCCTTTTTTTTGGTGGAATGGATATGGAGGGAGGGCGATGGAGACGACGAGGTGGTTGAGGGGTTGGGGGAACGGGGGTGGAGGGGTGACGGGGTGGGTAGCGCCGGAGGGTTGTACCGCTTTTTGGCATACCTTCTTGTCTTTCCGTTTCCCCAATACATCATATTCCAGTGGTGTCGGTGCGCGTTAAGTTGACAGTGTTCCACATGTTTAGTGTGCTGTGTTATTGCTTTGTTTCCATCATTTACAGGGCGTGTTGTGTCAAGGTTCGCCGGTAGGTGTTGTGGATCGTTGGATAATAGGAGGGATATAAAAGTCATAAAAGTTCGTTCTTCTGTGTGTGTGTGTGTGTGTGTGTGTGTGTGTGCAATCACATTCGCACACATACACACGCTCACACATTCGCACACGCATCCATTCACACGCATGCACACATTCACACGCGTACACACACTCACACATTCACACACACACACACACACATATTCATGCACACATTCACGCGCACTCGCGCGAGCACACACACACACACACACACACACACACACACACACACACACACACACGTACGCACGCACGCACACACACACACACACACACACACACACACACACACACACACAGGATTCAAGATTCAAGATGTAATTAACCCTTGACCCTTAATGGGCCGTCATGGAGGATTTCAGAAAACAACATAACCAAGAACACAGTGGTCCATCTAACTAACGAGAAAAACAAGAAGCAGAGAATACAACTAGAATTATCATAGAGTTTGCATCAAGTAACGTGAAATGAGGGTTAACTACTTCTGCACACAGACGTGTAGATTTTAAAAAAGCGTTCGATTCAGTCAGACATGACAAACTTATAGAATGTATTAGAAGTCAGGGAGTTAGGGGTAAGTTTTTTTAGTAGCTTTATCAGCAGTGTATGAATCCTTGATGTTATGTGTCAGAGTGAACTGTGGGATGTCTGAGTTTTTTTAGTGTCCGATTGGTGTGAAACAGGGATGCGTTTTAAGTCCTACCTTGTTTTCTGTGTTTATCAATCAGCTCGCTAAGCAAATGGATGAACGAGGGAAGCACGGCATCCAACTGTTGCCAGATCTCATGCAAATATTTATTCTACTCTTTGTGGATGATGTTGTTTAATTTCAGAAACGCCAGGGAGCTTACAAAACCAGTTAAATGCATTGAAATCTTGTTGTGATTGTATGCATCTAAATGTTAATAGCGAAAAAACTAAGGTCATGGTGTTCAGGAAAGTGGGCTTCCTTGGAAAACGTGAGCAATGGTTTTACGATGGTCTCAAAATAGAAGTGGTAATAAATATTGTTATCTGGGATTTAACTTCACCACAAAGGTTAATACTAAATTAGGAGCATCTCGTAACAAAGGGAAAGAAAGCTGTTATGGAACTGAACAGAGCTTTCCAAAAATTTAAAGAAATGACTGCATGAACTTTCTTTAAGATATTTGACTTTAAAATTCAGCCCGTTCTGTTATAATCGCCTGAACTGTGGGGTTTAGATAGACTGGAGCACATGGAGAAGGTCCACATGATGGCCTGCAAAAGATTCGTAGGAGTTCCGTTGAGGACTCCAAATAAGATAGTGTATGGTGATTTGGGAAGATACCCTCTTTATATCAATTCATATACTAACACTCTCATGTACTGGTTTAAATTGCTACAGATGGATCAAGACAGATTACCTTTCAATGCCTGTCAAATGTTGCATGATATAAATAGTAATGGGAAGAAATGCTGGGTATCAAAGATCAGAGAAATATCATGTGAGACAGGATTTGGTATTGTGTGGCTTCAGCAGGGTGTTGGAGATGCCAAAGCTTTTTGGGGTTCATTTAAATAGAGGTTAGTAGATTTCTTTATTCAAGAATGGTCTGGTACAATCAGAGGCAGAGACAGATATGAAAGTTATAGGTCTTTCAAAACTATTTTTGGAAAAGAAAAATAAATCTATTGTATTGATACTTACTGTTTTAGAGTTGCTATTTCACAATTTAGATTCAATGCCCTGCCACTAAATAAGAATGTGTTTCGTTACAGTGAATGCGATCAAGACAAACTGTGTCGATTTTTTAAGACACAAATTGAAGATGAGTTACATTTCTTATTTGAATGTTTCATGTACAGAGACTTAAGAATGAAATTTTTGAATGATTCTGTCGAGGTAGCATTGTCCGAGCCACTCAAAGCAGCTAACAATACCCACCTGTTTAATGTGTCAAGATATGTTTTTCATGCTATGAACAGAAGGAAAAAAATGCTAATCCAGGATGCCTGAAACGATTTTATCACACTACTTGGTGTAGTGATATTTCACTTCACTGTGATGTTTGGTGTACTGCACGTGGAGACGAAGTCGTATTTATGATACGTTTATCATTGTACTATTTGTATTTGCCCTTTGACAGATTTTTGCTCATGTCAATGCCTTACACTGTGTGTGTGTGTGTGTGTGTGTGTGTGTGTGTGTGTGTGTGTGTGCGTGCGTGCGTGCGTGCGTGTGTGTGTGTGTGTGTGTGTGTGTGTGTTGGTATGTGTGTGTGTTGTATACTTATCTATGCAGGGGTATTTAATTTAAAGCGTGCTATTCAATGTCAACAATTCCTAGGCACGCAGGAAGTACAAAAATGACCCCTTCCCGACGCCAGTACTCCTTTTGTATTGTGGCCCAAGTACTGAGTTCTGAGTTCTCTCTCTCTCTCTCTCTCACACACACACACACACGCACGCACGCACTCACGCACGCACGCAAAGCTTCAAACCACATAAAACCTCCCACAGGATGACAAGGGTGATCCACGACTCAGGCCGTCGTTCTTCATCTTGACAGCCACGAACTACCAGAGCACAGAACGAACGAACGAACGAACGAACGAACTTTTTTTTTAACTCACTCAGTACGGCCAGTCCTCTCTTCTCCTCTACACAGATCCCTCGGATGTCCAGTGGGTGTCTCAATGACCCAACCTTTAGCTTCCGTCGTCAGAATTGTGGTATTCTTTGTCAACATTCACCTCTTCAGTGTAAGAGCCTTCCGCTGGTAATATTTTGATGGTAGTTATTGGGGTGAAACGCTGTTAACGTCGTCTCTTTCGCCGTACGTATGTAGGGAAGTGGAATAAGCATGCACATGCTTTTTTACATCCAGCCCTCAGGCCAAAGAGTAATGAAATGAAAATACTCGAAAGGTTATAGAAGTACACACATGGCATTCAAATGCACTCAAATGCACAGTAAACATTTAAAGGCACATAATCATAATGCAATGACAAAAATGTATATAATAATATAAAAGTGCAACAAGAGAGAGAGAGAGAGACAGACAGACAGACAGACAGACAGACAGACAGACAGACACAGAGAGATGGATTGTCAACGACAGTGACTGTTGCTGGTCGTTCTGAGTTGCGAACTTGGACCCACAACTTGGCGTCGCATACTTACATGTCAGCTCAGCGTCCCGTTTCCTTCCCACCTACGACCCCCACCCCCCAACCCCCAACACCCTCTCTCTCTCTCCTCCCCCCCAGTTACCCCCCTCCCTCTCTCTCTCTCTCTCTCCTCTCCCCACATCCGCCCTTCCCTCTCTCTCTCTCTCTCTCTCTCTCTCAAACCTCATCTCACTGACTGACAACTTCCTCGTTACCGGCCAGCTTGTCGTTTATTAATACAGTCTACCTGGGCGCCGTGTATGTCAGATGGTTCCCCAGTCCTCGTGACAGTGACATCCGTGCTTCGGTGTGTTGGTGGAGTTCTTCAAGAGACTTGTCTTTTGGCTGCCCAGCTGTTGGGAAAGAGATCACCTCCAACGTGTTTGCTTTGAACTGTGAGTGAATAGGAAGTCATGTTTGCTTTTTAATGTTGTTGGTGTTGTTATTTTTGTGTTTGTTTTGTTTGCCTGCAGTTTCTGTTGTTGGTGGAAAAAAAGCAACAACAACAACAACAACAAAAACAAGAGAGGCAGGGCCTTCAAGACTCACTTGTGATACACTTTAAAAAAAATCTAATCGTTCAATGTGTTCTGTATTTGTTATTATAAAGCTTCGGGTTAAAAGAAAAAAAAAGGTCCTAATGGCAGATTTGAACCCCGCGTGTTCGGGTGAGAAGAAACTGTCTTACCCATTACACTATCGTGGCTCTTTAGCTGACGTTCAAAAATATAATATTTAAACATTTTTTTTTAAAGGGCGATAAATCGATTGCGGTATTCGCAGTGAGAACGCTGTTTAAATCATATTATTCTGGTGTATCTTGGACATTCAAAAAATCTTTAAGGGCAATTAAAAATTCTTTTTAAGTCCGCGGTAAAGGAGACGTGGCTATCGCCGCAATCACACTGCAACATTTAGCCGTTTTCTCTGGATCTAGATAGATGTACAAGTTTAGTTACACCCGGTTGACACGGTCGATTCAATTTCTCTTTTATGTTCATTCTAGTTTTATAGTTTTAAAGTTGATATGAAAATTGAGTATTTTGTTAAACTGATAACATATAGAACCAAGTACAAGCACTTCTAAACGTCGTATGAAGTGAAAAGGACTTCACTCTGAGAAAAGTCAAGACTGGAAATTTTTACGTTTCATCAATTCAAGGGTATTAACTCTCATGGTTTATTATTTTTAACTGTGAATTCCGACTGATTCTGTGGATATTTTTATGGCAGTTTGGGGCATAATCCAGTACGTGATGAGGCGTTCACAAATCTTTCTCTGAATAAATATTTAACAGACTCCTTCTCCAACTTTCCATCACATGTTATAGTGTATTGTCGATTGAATATAGGATTGGACGGGCAGGTCAACAACTTGAAACAAAATAGCGTCGTTCGCGTTCGCGAAGAATATGAGCACGCGCTTTGAATATCTATAAATATGTGTACGCAATTGATTTTTGCCCATGACCTTCAGGGCTCAGCCAATAGATCTATAATGTCCACTCGTCGCACTGATTTTAGAATTTTCCGAAAAAAAAACACATGGGCGAATGAACGTAGTGAAAGCCCTATGCACTGAGAGTAAAACACACAAGCTTTTTATGAATTGGGTATAATTTCAAAATGTAATGTTTGAGATGAGAAAGATCAGTCTAAAGCAGATTAAGTTCCCTTTTTTACTGTCTGCACCAAAGACATGCAAAATAAATACAACTTCCATGCTTAGAAAAGAAGTTCCTGTTTGAACAAAAAATGATAAAAATGACTGGTCATGTTGTTGTGTCAGAATATCAGAACAAAGTGCCAAGTTTAGAGAATAAAAAAATATATAAATATAACAGTAAACTCAGTTTGCATATAATTTTGCTTCAGTTTTTATTTTTTTTTGTGCCCATCCCAGAGGTGCAATATTGTTTTAAACAAGATGACTGGAAAGAACTGAATTTTTCCTATTTTTATGCCAAATTTGGTGTCAACTGACAAAGTATTTGCAGAGAAAATGGCAATGTTAAAGTTTACCACGGACACACAGACACACAGACACACACACACACACACACACACACACACAACCGAACACCGGGTTAAAACATAGACTTACTTTGTTTGCACAAGTGAGTCAAAAAGAACTGAGACAGACATATGGATTGAATCAGAGAAGGAATCATTCTATTATCTTTTATGAAGAAATCAGGAATCAGAATCATTTTATTTCATATAGAGAAAGACACACACACACACACACACACACACACACACACACACATATATATATATATATATATATATATATATATATATATATATATATATATATATATATATATCGAGAGAGAGAGAGGTGGGGAAGAATTGTTACCAAATTTTTACCTTTACCTTTTCTGATTTGTGTGGTAACTTCGAAAATCCATACTTCTGCTGTGTCGAACAGAAAATTTCCACAATGATATCAATGATTTGTTCAACCCGTCTGACTGTCTTGACTATTTCCACAGCTCTATTTCAGGCCTAACCGTGTGTGTCATCAAAAGCAAAGCTGACACACTCTTCACGCAATGTTTTTGTCTCGTTCTTGATAGAGGCCAGAGTTCACGGCTACTTTTAGGGGTCAAGTAGTAATATTTTCTATCTTTCACTTGCTTTCTTCTTTTTGGTGGGGGTGGGGGTAGGGTTGGAGGGAGGTTCAGGTGTGTTCTTTTTTCTTGTGTTTTGGGTTCGCAAAATGATTCACGTCATGTTTGTGAGAAAGAAAAGGGTAGGAGCTTGCCCGGTGGACTATTTGTCTTCCTGCGCCATTGATTTTGGGATGGGTGTGAGGAGGCCTAGCCGGCGTAGCAGACGACTGAAAAATGGAAGGTAGGGTGTCTTTGTTAATGCAGCAAAGTTTGTATGCGCACTAACGATGCAAATCCAGTCGCGTTGGACTCAACGGCTGTTCTTGATTAAGATGATTGTTTTTCTTGTTGTTTTGTTTTGTTTTGTTTTGTTTTTTTGCATCATCTGGTTTTTCATTCCTTTGTGGCTGTTACGTATCATTTCACGCAGAATAACGGAGCATTACACAACATTTTTGCAGCTGTGGACTATTGGATGAACATCAAGCCATCTTGGCTCCATAATTATCTTTAGTTCGATCGAAATTTATTGTGATACAAGTCGACGTTATCAATAGTTTTATGGATTTTGTAATCAGGCAGGTGAACTAGTAAATACGGTGACATCATTTGCAAACTGTAACCGACAAAAACTTGCAAATCTGGATGGAAACAGAAGGCTTTTCGATTTTTCCACGAATAATTAATTCTGAAATTGGTTTGAAAGGGAGAATATCACCGGGCTTGACAAACAAAATGAACTTTCGCCTATGATCAAGAAATGTGTAAAATTACAATAGAAAAGATGAGTCAAGAGTATATCTTTTAGAGCTTCTTACATCCTTACACACACACACACACACACACACACACACACACATGTATGTATATCTATATGTATGTATGTATTTGTGGGGAAGTTGTGTGTGCATGCGCACGCACGCGCGCGCGAATACCCAGTGTAAACCCAGCCCTGTGTGAACTAAGAGTGAGATCCCTCATGTAAGAGTGTGTGCACCCCTGACGTTTCGACTGGCGTGAATGCGCTGTTCCTGTTTGAGAAAAATAATCATGTCTCTCGCATCAGTTTCTTTCCACGTGAAGACTTCCTTCCCCCGGCATCAACAGACAACTTGTTTTGGTCTTCTTTTGCCAACTGACATAACTTAAGTACGGATACACCGAAGTTTCACCGGTGGATGTTCACCCTGAGTAATTATCTATCTATCTATCGATATTTTAAAAGGATACTATCCTCACGATCACCAAATATAGTATACGAACAAGGATACTGAATTTACACTCACCAAATATGGGGGGGAGGGGGGAAGATGTACTCACCGAACATCTATTAGTTATATATAAACATAATACTTGTTTAGAAAATCTTTGAGATGACTCGAGTGAAAGACTGTTCTTCTGAAGAAAGAAAACTGTATATTTGGAGAGACAGAGACCGAGACAGACGGACACAGAGAGACAGGAGAGACAGAGAGATAGAGCAAGATTTCTAATGAAAACTCTCTCCATTTTGATACGTGATCACACACACACACGCACGCGCGCGCGCGCACACACACACATACACACACACACACACACACACACACACACACACACACACACAGGCGCTACATACGTATAAAGAAAAGCAAAACAAGATCAACGATAAAAATGATAATGATGATGAGGATAATGATGATGGTAATGATGACTAAGAATAATGGTAATCGTAATAATAATGATGATGATGAATATTAAGAACAACAAAAACGATAACAGCAACAACAACGATGATGATGATAAATATATAATAAAAACAACAATATTGATAATGATTTTTTTAATGACGGTAATAATTCTGATTATAGTGATGATGATGACGACAACAACAACAACAATAGAATAGAATAAATCTTTCTTACCAAATGTACCGGGGTCACAAGGAATATTTGGGGAGATGGTACATAAAAAGGTACAAACACAAATCGAAAATCATACACAAACACAAATACAGTAAAATTGAGGATACATACATGTGCATATTATCACGATAATAATAAGTATGATGTTGATGATAGTGATAAGTATGATAACAGTAGTAATGATGATAACAATTGATAATAATAAGTTACAACAACTATACCCCTCCTCCCTACCCTACAGATGGGCTGCAGCGACGCCTTCCACTGCGTCTCCCGCAAGATCTCCGAGGCCTTCGGCTGGTACGGGCGCCTGGTGGGCCGCTACCCACTGCCCTTCGTCATCCTTCCCGTCCTCGTCTGCGGGGGGCTCGCCATCGGCTTCATGTTCCGCGAGAACGAGTCGGACATCGAGGCGCTGTACACGCCCATGGACAGCCGCTCTCGGGCGGACCGCGAGGAGGTGAAGCGACTGTTCCCCGACGGCACCGGCACGTGGTACAACCCCATGAACCTCAACGACCACCCGCTGGGCGGCTCCGTGCTGTTCAGGCACAGGGCGGGCTCCAACCTGCTGACTCCGGAGGTGCTCGGGGAGATTCGGGACCTCTCGGAGGTGAGGGTGGTGGTGGTGTGGTGGTGGGTGGGTGGTTGTTTACTTTTGTTAGTTTGGTTGGTTGGTTTGGTTGGTTAGCTGTTGTTGTTGTTGTTTTGGTAGTGGCGGTGGTGGTTCTTTTAGTTGTTGTTGTTGTTGTTCTCCTTCTTCTGATGCTGCTGCTGCTTCCCTACCTCGTACTTGTTCTTTTTGTTTGTTTGTTCATCTTCCTTCTCCCCCTCCTCTCCTGCTTACTACTTCTCATCTTCCTCTTTCTCGTCTTCTTCTTCTTGCTCCTCCTTCTCCATCCCACCCTCCTCCTCCTCCTCTTCTTTTTCTTCTTCTTATTCCTTCTCGTTGTCTTCTTATTTTTCGTCTTCTCCTCCTCCTCCTCCTCCCGTTCTTCTTCTCCTCCTCTTTCTTCCCTTTCTTGTACTCTTCCGCCTCCTCCCTCCTCCTCCTCCGCCTTCTTCTTCTTCTTCGTCTTCTCCCTACTAATTAACAGTCTTTGTTCATTCACTACATGTCATCGTCCTTAACATGCAACACTCAAATACATGAGTAGAATATTCTGTTGTCTCTGTATATATCTATGTGTCTGCTTTTCTGAGTGCTTCCGCACACGTACATTCGTAGGGGGCGGGGGGGGGGGGGGGGGGGGGGAGAATAGAAAGAAGGTAAAAAGACAGAAAAAAGAAAAAAAAGAAAAAACAGCGAGAAAGAAACAAGGAGACAAAGAAAAAAAACCCAACACCACCATTAACAAAGAACAATTTGCTTCCCACGACAGCTCGGTGATATACCAGGAAAAGATCAGAAAGGACATAGGATAGTGTTAATGTGTACGGGAAAAGCCCAGACTCTCTCTCTCTCTCTCTCTCTCTCTCTCTCTCTCACACACACACACTGACAAGAGACAGACAGACAGACAGAGAAGTGTGGAGAGATAGAGACACAGAGGGTGGATTCAAGCAGAACATGTGAGGACTGTTGTCCCGTAAGATAGGACACACTGAACAATTACCAGACAACGCTTGGTTGGCAGCCATCGCCAAACTAGTAATCCCATTAAAACGTCGTGTGCTGAAGATAACCAGGAGGGAGTATGGGTAAGATATTGGTGTACTGGCAGTGGGGTGGGGGTGGGGGTTGTGGTGGCCGTCAGATGGATAGAGAGAAATAGACAGGGACAGATAGAGGAAAAGGATAACAGCAAGAAGCCAGGAAGACACCAGACAGAGCAAAGTAAAAGGAGGGAAAAAACTATTGCAAGTATATACAAAGTGATAATTGTTATTGTCTTCCGTAAACTATCATTGTAAAGTATTGTATTGTATTGTTCTTTTGTCACAACAAATTTCTCTTTGTGGAATTCGGGTTACTGCTCTCCCCATGAAGAGCGCGTCGCTACAGTGAAGCGCCATCACATGTTTTCCAATCAAAGTGGATTTTTCGACAGAATTCTGCAAGGGACAATCCTTCTGTTGCCTCGGGTTCTTTTACACGCGCTAAGTGTATGCTATACACGGGACCTTGGTTTATCGTCTCATCCGAATGACTAGCGTCCAGACCACCACTGAAGGTCTAGAGTGGAGGGAAGAAAACACTGGCGTTTGTGGGATTCGAACCCATGCGTTGAGATTCTCTCACTTCCTTCGCGGACGCGTTACCACTAGGCCGCCACTCTGCACTGGCTTGTGTCTTTTGGATTCTAAGGGTTCGTGACATTGAAAATGATTCTGTCTCTGTCCTGTCCTCTTCCTTCCTGTCTGTCTTGTCCTTTTCCTTCCTGTCTGTCCTGTCCTCTTCCTTCCTGTCTGCCCTGCCCTGTCCTCTTCCTTCCTGTCTGTGTCCTCTTCCTTTCTGTCTGTGTCCTCTTCCTTCCTGCCCTCTCCTCTTCCTTTCTGTCTGTGTCCTCTTCCTTCCTGTCTGTCTTGTCCTTTTCCTTCCTGTCTGTCCTGTCCTCTTCCTTCCTGTCTGCCCTGCCCTGTCGTCTTCCTTCCTGTCTGCCCTGTCCTCTTCCTTTCTGTCTGTGTCCTCTTCCTTCCTGTCTGGGTCCTCTTCCTTTCTGTCTGGGTCCTCTTCCTTTCTGTTTGTCCTGTCCTCTTCCTTTCTGTCTGGGTCCTCTTCCTTTCTGTCTGTCCTGTCCTCTTCCTTTCTGTCTGTCCTGTCCTCTTCCTTTCTGTCTGGGTCCTCTTCCTTTCTGTCTGTCCTGTCCTCTTCCTTTCTGTCTGGGTCCTCTTCCTTTCTGTCTGTCCTGTCCTCTTCCTTTCTGTCTGGGTCCTCTTCCTTTCTGTCTGTCCTGTCCTCTTCCTTTCTGTCTGTCCTGTCCTCTTCCTTTCTGTCTGGGTCCTCTTCCTTTCTGTCTGTCCTGTCCTCTTCCTTTCTGTCTGTCCTGTCCTCTTCCTTTCTGTCTGGGTCCTCTTCCTTTCTGTCTGGGTCCTCTTCCTTTCTGTCTGTCCTGTCCTCTTCCTTCCTGTCTGCCCTGCCCTGTCGTCTTCCTTCCTGTCTGCCCTGTCCTCTTCCTTTCTGTCTGTGTCCTCTTCCTTCCTGTCTGGGTCCTCTTCCTTTCTGTCTGGGTCCTCTTCCTTTCTGTCTGGGTCCTCTTCCTTCCTGTCTGTGTCCTCTTCCTTTCTGTCTGCGTCCTCTTCCTTCCTGTCCTGCCCTGTCCTCTTCCTTCCTGTCTGCCCTGCCCTGTCGTCTTCCTTCTTGCCTGCCCTGTCCTCTTCCTTCCTGTCTGCCCTGCCCTGTCGTCTTCCTTCCTGTCCTGCCCTGTCCTCTTCCTTCCTGTCTGCCCTGTCCTCTTCCTTTCTGTCTGTGCCCTCTTCCTTCCTGTCCTGCCCTGTCCTCTTCCTTCTTGTCTGCCCTGTCCTCTTCCTTCCTGTCCTGCCCTGTCCTGTCCTCTTCCTTCTTGTCTGCCCTGTCCTCTTCCTTCCTGTCTGTGTCCTCTTCCTTTCTGTCCTGCCCTGTCCTCTTCCTTCTTGTCTGCCCTGTCCTCTTCCTTCCTGTCCTGCCCTGTCCTGTCCTCTTCCTTCTTGTCTGCCCTGTCCTCTTCCTTCCTGTCTGTGTCCTCTTCCTTTCTGTCCTGCCCTGTCCTCTTCCTTCTTGTCTGCCCTGTCCTCTTCCTTCCTGCCCTGCCCTGTCCTCTTTCTTCCTGTCCTGCACTGTCCTCTTCCTTCCTGTCTGCCCTGCCCTGTCCTCTTCCTTCTTGTCTGCCCTGTCCTCTTCCTTTCTGTCTGTGTCCTCTTCCTTTCTGTCCTACCCTGTCCTCTTCCTTCCTGTCCTGCCCTGTCCTCTTCCTTCCTGCCCTGCCCTGTCCTCTTTCTTCCTGTCCTGCACTGTCCTCTTCCTTCCTGTCTGCCCTGCCCTCTTCCTTTCTGTCTGTGTCCTCTTCCTTTCTGTCTGTGTCCTCTTCCTTCCTGTCTGCCCTGTCCTCTTCCTTTCTGTCTGTGTCCTCTTCCTTTCTGTCTGTGTCCTCTTCCTTCCTGTCTGCCCTGTCCTCTTCCTTTTTGTCTGTGTCCTCTTCCTTCCTGTCTGTGTCCTCTTCCTTCCTGTCTGCCCTGCCCTCTTCCTTTCTGTCTGTGTCCTCTTCCTTTCTGTCTGTGTCCTCTTCCTTCCTGTCCTGCCCTGTCCTCTTCCTTTCTGTCTGTCCTGTCCTCTTCCTTTCTGTCCTGTCCTCTTCCTGTCTGTCCTGTCCTGTCCTGTCCTCTTCCTTCCTGTCCTGACCTGTCTTCTTCCTTCCTATCTGTCCTCTTCCTTTCTGTCCTGTCCTCTTCCTTTCTGTCCTGTCCTCTTCCTGTCTGTCCTGTCTTCTTCTTTCCTGTCTGCCCTATCCTCTTCCTGTCTGTCTGTCCTGTCCTCTTCCTTTCTGTCTGCCCTGTCCTCTTCCGTTCTGTCTGCCCCGTGTGCCACGTACGCGTGCGCACACTCACACACACACACACACACACACACACACATACACTAAACTCTCTCTCTCTCTCTCTCTCATGTAAACCACACATGCAAAAATCACATTCAGGGTAAGATGAAAACAGGTTTTGTGTACTTATTCCCATTTCCCTCGATTTGAAAAAAATTCGGGCTCACATAAAATGATCACAATCAGGTTTGGATGAAAGAAAACAGGTCATTGTGTTCGTGTCTATGTTCCTTCAATACAAACAACAACAACAAGAATAAACACCAACTTTCGATTTAGATTGAGATTTTTCATTGCTCAACTCACCAGATGGTGAAGTGAAGACATGGACCATTGTGTACTTACTCTTTTTTTCCCTTAAAACAATAAATCAATAAATCAGTAAAATTCGGACTCACAAACAATGCTCACAATCAGGGCTGAAAACAGACCAGTGTGTACTTGTATCTGTTCCTTCAGTTTCGTGTGGAGGAAGTTGGCAGAATGGTTAAGACGTTTACCTGCTAATATAGAGTCCGTGAAAGTCTAGGTTCCAATCCCGCTCTCGCCATTTCACCCACGTTTGACTGGAAAATCGAACTGAGCGTGTAGTCATTCGGATGAGACGGTGATAAACCGATGTCCCATGTGCAGCATGCACTTGTCGCAGGCACTCAAGGCCAGATTAAGCGCAGATGGGTTATGGCTGCTGGTCAGGCCTCCGCCTAGCAGATTTGGTGGTGTAGCGTATATTATGGATGTCCCGAATGCATGGATCTGTTCCTTGAGGAACTGAAACTGAAATTGAAACTTCAGTTTCCTTCTGGATTTCCATTCCCACCACCCGCTTCCCACCCCCCTCCTCCTGCCCCCACCAGACGGTGAAGACGTGGACGTGGAACAGGACCCGGGATGAAGGGCCAGTGACGTACGAGGAGGTGTGCGGGCGGCTGGAGGGGGCGTGCCTGGTGTGGGGGCAGGTGGTGCTGACGGAGGAGTTCTGGCAGGCCTACCTGGCCGGCACCCTCACCTTCCCCTTCTGGGACTCCCCCTGGGGCACCCTGGACCTGTCCATGTGGCTCGGCAACGTCAACAGGTGAGTGTGTGTGTGTATGTGTGTGTGTGTGTGGGGGGGGGTTGTTGAGGGGGGGGGGGGGTGTTCGTCTGTTCTGTCTGTCTCTCTCTCCCTCTCTGTCCAGGCTTGATGTGTTTTTTTGCTTAGTTTTTGTTGTTGTTGTTTTGCCTTTTCTTTAAAAAAAACAACCCAAACTTTCTGTAAGTTTCTTCCTTTCGAGATTCGGATGAAATGAATATTGTATGTTTCCTTTGTTACCCTCTGCCAAAGTCATTCTCTCTCTCTCTCTCTCTCTCTCTCTCTCTCTCTCTCTCTCTCTCTCTCTTCTCTCTCTCTTCTCTGTCTCTGTCTGTCTGTCTCTCTCTTAAAACGTCTTTTGACTTTGACCTCTCACTCTCTCTCTCTCTCTCTCTCTCTCTCTCTCTCTCTCTCTCTCTCTCCTCTGTCTCTGTCTGTCTGTCTGTCTCTCTCTCTCTTAAAACGTCTTTTGACTTTGACCTCTCTCTCTCTCTCTTTCTCTCTGTCAGTCTGTCCCTCACTGTCAATTTATTAGTCTCTGTCGTGTTTTAACTATTTCCTTCAGGAAACGTCACCACGTGCAAATTCATGGTTTTCATGTCGCTAAATTAATCCTTAAATGTGACCTTAAAATGAGATGCTGGTGGACAGAGAATTATGTGGTGTGTGTGTGTGTGTGTCAGTGTGTGTGTGTGTGTGTGTGTGTGTGTGTGCGTGACAGAAGCCTGGCGGAATAACACAGAAGAAACTTATGATGAGCGCTTGAAGGCAGCTTCTCGGTCTGTTCTGCCCGAGGTAGACAGCCTGTTGTTGCAAATCACTCTGCGTTTGTAAAACGCATTGTCTCTGACGGACGACAGGTGCTATAAAAACATATATAAAAAGATAATTAATTTTTTTTAAAGACATCCATGGATCGTCCGTCTCACGAAGAGACCTCTGTGAGCCCTTCAGCCTCACGTCCATAATCCTTTATCTTAAATTCGGGACAATTTTCTTTTCTCCTTCTTTCGTTTCATTCTTTCGTGGGCCGCAGCTCCCACTGACGTCTATTTTTATATACTGTTAGCCTTTTTATTCACCCTGCCAGGCAGCCATAGTCCGCTTTCCGGGGGGGGGGGGGGGAGTATGCTGGGTATTGTCGTGCGTCCATAACCCACCAAACACTGATATGAATTACGGTATCTTTAACGTGTGTACTTGATGTTCTGCGTGTGCACACACGAAGGGGATGAAAGGTGGGTGGGGGATCAGGGGAATACAGGCACTGACTAGCAAGTTTGCACATATATTTTGACCTGGGAGATCACGGAAAAACTATTTACCCTTACCCATCATACTGCAGCCGGGATTCGAACCTAAAACCTTAGGATTGAAAACCTAAGTGCTGCAACCGCTCTGGGCTGTCGCGCCCGTCTCTTCAACACAGGAGCTCAACACGGATAAGAAATTTAGATGACATTTCCGCGTCCGCTTGTCCGCAAGGGTCTGTCCGACGTTGTTGGGAAAATAGGGGCCAAGGTTTGACTTATGGGACACGCGTGCGTGCAGTTATCCCAAGAACGTTGGGGAGGTGGAAGAGAGAGGGAGGTGGTGGTGATGGAGGGAGGGGAGAGAGAGAGAGAGAGAGAGAGAGATGGTGTGTTCAGCTGAGGCCATAGCTCCATATGAACAGGGGGTAACACAAAATATTGTTATGTGTCATTGTGATTGTAAATGGAAACACCTTCTACACCAAAACCAGCTTCCACTAAAACTAGTATATAAGTGTCTCTCTTAATTGAAATGCTTTATGAAGAAACAATGCAAAACTAAGGTGTATAGTGTTTTCATCATTCGATAACATCAATGAACATAGTCGAAATATGCACAGATATGCATATTTTTCAGGTATGAATTGGATTCGTAGATCAGGACAGGATATTTCAAAACAAAGTGGACTTCATCCTCTCTGAATTCCCAGCACAAACGACACATTAAGTCAGAATGACAAATGGTTTTATAACAATATGTATGTGCGTTTAATTCAGAAATACCAAATCTAAATCTGGTACAGACAGACAGAAAAAGTAATTATATTTATGTCACAACGGTCCACGACTTCATTATATTAAAAAAACAACAACAGCAACAACAAAGCAACACGCAATTTAAAGAAAAGAAGATTAAAAACAGAAATAGGAAATAAAGTATATCTAGATATATTGTGATGAAACAAACGCCCAAAAAAGTTTTTTCTGTCATTATGTGTGCAGTGTTTTGCCACTGTCAGTGTCATGATCTGCCATTATCAGTGTCATGATCTGCCATTATCAGTGTCATTATCTGCCATTATCAGTGTCATTATCTGCCATATCGGTGTCGTGATCTGCCATTATCAGTGTCATTATCTGCCATTATCAGTGTCAGGCTCTGCCATATCGGTGTCGTGATCTGCCATTATCATCGACATGTCCTGCAGTTATTAGTATCATGATCTGTCATGATCATTGCCATGATCTGTCATCACCAGTGTCACGATCTGCCATTATCGTTGTCATGATTTGTCATCACCATTGTCACGATCTGCCATTATCGTTGTCATGATCTGTCATCACCAGTGTCACGATCTGCCATTATCGTTGTCATGATCTGTCATCACCAGTGTCACGATCTGCCTTTATCGTTGTCATGATCTGTCATCACCAGTGTCACGATCTGCCTTTATCATTGTCATGATTTGTCATCACCAGTGTCACGATCTGCCATTATCATTGTCATAATCTGTCATCACCAGTGTCACGATCTGCCATTATCGTTGTCATGATTTGTCATCACCAGTGTCACGATCTGCCATTATCGTTGTCATGATTTGTCATCACCATTGTCACGATCTGCCATTATCATTGTCATGATCTATCATTATCATTGTCATGTCCAGCCATTATTAGGGTCATGGTCTGCCATTCTCAGTGTCACGATCTGCCATTCTCAGTGTCATGATCTGCCGTTATCATTGTCATAATCTGCCATTATCGGCGTAGCGTTCTGTCATTACAAGTGTTATGATCAGCCATTCATTAACAGTATCATGACCTGCCATTATCGGTGTCAGTCACACGGTGTGATGCACTAAGCGAGTGCAAGATCACCGAATTTACTTCCTGATGTTGGATCTGGAGGGCATGTGTAAATGTATTTATGTGGATGACTTCGCCAAGTAGCCAACCACATTCCGTCCACAGGCGCTTTGATTGCCTATTTTTAGGCGGCTGAAAATGATTATGAACGTTTCGTGAGTGGAGGCAACCTGCAACATCAGACTGTTGGTGTGAGCCTGACGGGTATGTCTTGGGTCGGACACTGAGGAAGAACTATGGGTCAAGACTGTTTTTGACTCACTTGTGTAAACAAAGTGAGACTATGTTTTAACCCGGTGTTCGGTTGTCTGTGTGTCCGTGGTAAACTTTAACATTGACATTTTCTCTGCAAATACTTTGTCAGTTGACACCAAATTAGGCATAAAAATCGGAAAAATTCAGTTCTTTCCAGTCATCTTGTTTAAAATAATATTGCACCTCTGGGATGGGCACCAAAAAAAAAAAGAAAAAAAAAAAGAAGCCTAATTATATGCAAACCGCATTTACTGTAATATTTATATTTTTTGTATTCTCTAAACTTGGCACTTTGATCTGATATTCTGACCCAACAACAAGAGCAGTCATTATTATCATTTTTTGTTCTAACAAGAACTTCTTTTGCTAAGCATGGAAGTTTTATTTATTTTGCAAACGTGTTGGTGCAGATAGTAAAAAAGGGAAATTACTCTGTAATTAATGCTAGGGGACTTAATTTGCTTTAAACTGATCCTTCTCATCTTAAACATTACATTTTGAAATTATACTCAATGCAGAAAAAGCTTGTGTGTTTTACTCTCAGTCACAAGTGAGTCTTGAAGGCCTTGCCTCTCTTGTTTGTTTTTGTTTTCCCCATGTCCAATACTGAGTGGTGGCCTTGTGGTAATACGCCCGACCAGGAAGAGTGTGTCCATGAGTTCGAATCCCACACTGACCAGGATTTTTACTCCTCCCTCCACTAGACCTTGAGTGGTGGCCTCGATGGTAGTCTTTCGGATGACGCGACGGATAACCCGAGGTCCCATGTGCAGCATGTGCTTAGCGCACGTGAAAGAGGTTGTTCCTGACAAAATGTCGAAGAAAAATCCACTTTGATTGTAAAAACAAATACATTTGTAAACAGAACTGTTCAAACGTGAGGCGTTGCACTGTGTCGACGTGCTCTCTATGTGGAGAGCAGCCTGAATTTCACACAGAGAAATCTGCTATGACAATACAATACAATACAATACAATGCAATGCAATGCAATACGACGCATCACAATGCAATACAATGCGATACAATCCGACGCAACACAATACAGTACAATGCGATACATTCGACGCAACACAATACAATCCGACGCAACACAATACAGTACAATGCGATACATTCGACGCAACACAATACAATCCGACGCAATAGAATACAATACAATACAATGCAATACGACGCATCACTAAACAATGCAATCTAATACTGTGCAACACAACACAACGCAATACATTATAATACAGTACACCACGACATGACACGACAGACACAGCACAGCACAGCACAACACAGCACAGCACAACGCAACGCAACGCAGCACATTATAATACAATACAGCACGACACGACACAGCACAACACAACACAACACAACACATTATGATACATTACAGCACGACACGACACGACACACAGCACAACACAACACGACACAGCACAACACAACACAACACGACACAGCACAACACAACACAACACGACACAGCACAACACAACACAACACAGCACGACACGACACGACACACAGCACAACACAACACAACACAACACAACACAACACAGCAACACTGTCCGTGTGTGGTGGTTTCAGGACGGAGATGGACGTAGTCCTGGAAGCCAGAGCCATCAAAGTGACCTTCACCCTCCGTCAGGACACGGACCACCTCAAGGAGCTGTCCCTCCTGTGGGAGAAGGCCTTCATCCACCACATGCAGCAGATAGATGACGACAGCAACAAAGACGACGGCGATGATGATGGTGGTGACGGTGGTCGTGATGGTGGTGGGTTCTTCAAGAACTTGTTGTTTGCCTTCTCCAGTTCCCAGTCGTTGGGGTCTGAGCTGGACAAGGGGACGAAAGGTAATGTTGGCTGCGTTGTGGTTTTTTTGTTTTGTTTTTTTTCCCCAGGGCTCTTTTTTTTATATAATATCTCAGGGTCTTTTTTGATAACATTCTTTTAGCGACTTGTTTATAGCATGTTGCTTTGTTTTTAGTTTCCTGTTTGTGTATTTCCTCAGTTGTTTGTTGTTGTTGTTTTTTGTTTTGTTTTGTTTTCTAATTTTATGGTCCCATGTGTTGTTGTTTTTCTGCCCCTCGTGAGACATGTAGTTCTTAGAGCATACAGAGTCCTGTTTGTTGTATACTATTTTAGGAAGGTAGACGGCAGAATGGTTAAGACGCTTATCGACCAGTAGAGTGTACGTATGGGTCTGGTTTCGAATCTCGGTCTCGTCCTTTCTCCTAAGAAATCAAACTGAACGTCTAGTCATTCGGATGAGGCGATAAACTGAGGTCCCGAGTGCAGCACCCACTGAAAAGAATCCACGGCAACAAAAATGTATTCTGGCAAAAATCTGCACAAGAAATCTACCCTGACAGGCATACAAATTTGCATTCATACACTGATTAAGTGTTCATATGCCTGTGAAAATGCGTTGGGTCATGCTGCTGGTGATGCCTCTTTGAGAAACCGAAACTGAAACTGCAGTATTTCTGTTTCCTGGAATAATTTCCCTCTGCTTTTTTCTCTCTTCTTTGGAGAGGCTGGGGGCTTGTTTGGATATTGATAAAAGGTACATGCCTTGTATAGAGAATGTGCCAGAGGTGCTCTCGTTTCTATTGCTTGCTTTGTTTTCTGCTCCCCGCCACGCCCGGTTTGATTTCTATTTTCTATTTCAATTTCTGTTGTTTCTTTTGTCTGGGTGATAAACGTAGCGGAATGAATGGATTAGATCCTCCAGAGCAATATGGTTTATTTGTCACAATGAGTTCAGTTGTCTTACCGAACACCTCGAACTTCAAGGCCCGACATGTTATATTGCATGAGTGGTACGGGATTGTGTGGATTTGTTGTTATGCTTATGAGATTGTGCAGTGTGTGTGTGTGTGTGCGCGTGTGTGTGTGTGTGTGTTTAAGTTTAAGTGGGGGTGGAGGGTGGGGGAATACGTGCAAGAGTCAGTGTGTGTGTGTGTGTGTGCGTGCGCGCGCGCGCGCGTTTATGTGTGGGGGTGCGTGAGTATGTGCAAGTGCGTGTGTTTGTGTGTGTGTGTGTGTGTGTGTGTGTGCGTGCGTGCATGCGTGCGTGCGTGCGTGTGTGTGTGTGTGTGTGTTTATTACGTTCTTCACGGTCGGCTGGGTTTTAAACAAATGTAGCTTGTTCTTTTTCCGTCCTCTTGTCTGTATGCGTTCCACATGTAGGTGATGTATAGTATTCTGTGATGTATAGTATTCTGTGATGTATAGTATTCTCAGCATGTGGTGCACCCATGTGTGTTATCTCCCTGTCTGCTCTTTCATCATGGAAACAAACTGTCTTCCCACCCCCACCTCCATACCTTCTTCCCTCCCTCCACCCCCCTTCGTCTCTTTGCAGATAATGAAGATATATATAACTTCTGTCACAATATTATGTTTTTCGTTTCCGCTCTGTTTGTTCGCATTTATCCTACATTTTCTGCGTATCTGTTGTTTTCAGATTATAGCAATCAAGTAGTTGTTTCTGCTTCGTTGCCGGTGATGTGTTTGGGTTTTCCAATGTTATATGTGTTCGTTTTTATCTTTCTGTTTCATGTATTTATAGTTATTGGTAGGCTGTATTTAGAAAACACCGCGTCGTTCTGTTCTTCCTGTCAGAGGGGAATCCTCATATAGTGTGTGTGTGTGTCTGTGTATCTGTCTGTCTGTGTCTGTGGTTGTCTGTGTGGGTACGTTTGTTGAAAGCTGTAAAAAGTGGGGTAGGTCCTGAAAAAAGGTGCTTTCTGGATCAGGAAATTTCTACTGGCGGTTATCGTTGACCATTTTTTTGTTTTCTTGGTCTGTTTCCCTCCCCCCCCCCCTCTCCCTCTCTCTCTCTCTCTCTCTCTCTGCCCGTGCGTGCGTGTGTGTGTTTGTGTGTGTGTGTGTGTGTGTGTGTGCATGCATGCATGTGCGTGTGTGTGTGTGTTTGTATATACATACGTTTGTTGATGAATGATACTTGAATGCATGTATAAATGTGTATGCATAACCTCTTTAATGCTCTGTGTCCTAGAGGTGTAGGGGTGAGTCTGCATCATCATCATCATCATCACCATCATCATCATTATCATCATAATCATTATCACCGTCATCACCATCACCACCACCATCATCATCATCATCGCCATCGTCGCCATCACCACCATCATCACCATCACCACCACCATCATCATCATCATCGTCGTCGTCGCCATCACCACCATCATCACCATCATCATTATTATCATCACCATCATCATCATCATCATCATCAACAACAACAACATCATCATCATCATCATCATCATCATCATCATCATCATCATCATCATCATCACCCTAATAATCATTATCTTCCTCATCATCCTCACCTGTCTTCTCTTTGTTGTCGTTATTGTCATTGGTGCTGTTATCATCATTAGTAGTAGTAGCAGTAGTGGTAGTAGTAGTAGTGGTAGTAGAGCTCAAAGGGGGAGAGGGAGAGAAAAAGGGATCTGGAGAGAGGGAGAGAAAGAGTCACAGAGAGAGACAGAGAGAGCTCAGCAATATTACTAATTGCTATTACTAACTGTTAACAACGAAGTACCCACGTAACGTCCGATATGGTGCAAAATTGTCATCATCTTCATTACCAGGCGACATCACCTACTTCTCCTTCACCTTCACGCTGATGATCACCTACGCCAGCATGGTCAGCTCTGGGGGGGACTGTGTGTCCACGCGGGCACTGCTGGCCAACGCCGGAGTGCTGGCGGCCACCATGGGCATTATGGCCTGCTTCGGCCTCTTCGCATTCGTGGGCGTCCAGTTCGTCAACATCGTGGGCGTCGTTCCCTTCCTGGTCCTCGGTACGGGTGCTTTGGTGGTGTTACTGTGCTTGTTTTTCGTACTTGTTGTCAGAAGGGTCGTGATCGTCATTGTCGTCGTCATCGTTGTCGTCGTTGTTGTTGTTGTTAGATGGGTCGTGATCGTCATTGTCGTCGTCATCGTTGTCGTCGTCGTTGTTGTTGTTAGAAGGGTCATGTTCGTCGTTGTCGTCATCATCGTTGTCGTCGTTGTTGTTGTTGTTAGAAGGGTCGTGTTAGTCATTGTCGTCGTTATCGTTGTCGTCGTCGTTGTTGTTGTTGTTAGAAGGGTCATGTTCGTCGTTGTCGTCGTCGTCGTCGTTGTTGTTAGAAGGGTCATGTTCGTCGTTTTCATCGTCATCGTTGTCGTCGTTGTTGTTGTTGTTAGAAGGGTCATGTTCGTCGTTTTCATCGTCATCGTTGTCGTCGTCGTTGTTGTTGTTAGAAGGGTCCTGTTAGTCATTGTCGTCGTCATCGTTGTCGTCGTTGTTGTTGTTGTTAGAAGGGTCATGTTCGTCGTTGTCGTCATTTTTTTTCCTGGTCCTAGGTATGGTGGTTTGGTGGTGTTTGTTTTTCCTTTTTGTTGGTGTTGTTGTAAGGGTCGTGATCGTCGTTGTCGTTGTTGTTGTTGTAGTCGGCATCGTTCTCTTTCCTGGCCGTAGGTAGGTGTGTTTTGGTGGTGGTTGGTTTGTTTTTTCGTTGTTGTTAGAAGGGTCGTGATCGTCGTTCTTGTTGTTGTTAGAAGGGTCGTGATCGTCGTTGTTATTGATGTTGTCAGAAGGGTCGTGATCGTCGTTGTCGTCGTTGTTGTTGTTGTTAGAAAGGTCGTCATCGTCGTTGTTGTCGTCATCGTCGGCGTCATTTCTTTCCAGGTCCTAGGTCCAAGGGGGGGGGGGGGAGAGGGGTGGTTGTTGGTGTTGTTGTTAGAAGAGTCGTTGTAGTCATCGGTGTCGTACCTTTGCTGGTCCTAGGTAGGGGAGGGGGGGTAGTTTTTGTTGTTGTTGTTGTTGTTAAAAGGGTCGTGATCGGCGTTGTCGTTGTCGACGGCGTCATACCTTTCCTGGTCCTTGGTAGAGGAGTTTGGTTCCGTTGTTGTTGTTGTTATAAGGGTCTTGATCGTAAACACACATACACGCGCGCGCGCGCGCGCACGCACGGACGCACGCACACACACACACACACGCACGCACGCACGCACATACACACACGCGCACGCACGCACATTCACATACACACTCCTTTTCTATTGACACCACCAACAACAACAACAACAACGACGACGACGACCTTGAGAAAGCCCACAAACCAGTCTTACTTTTACAAACAACAACGTCAACATCAACAACGACGACCAACGACGATGATCTTGAGAAAACCCACAAAACCAGTCTCACTCCTAGCATCATCATCAGCAACAACAACAACACCAACGACAACGATAACGATTCCATCACGTTGATGACTAGCTAATAACGTGTACAGGTATCGGGGTGGACGACATGTTCCTGCTGATGTCCGGGTGGAGCAGCACTCAGGGTCAGCGTGACCTGTCGGTACCCGAGAGGATCGGGGCCACCTTCAGGGCGGCTGGCATCGGCATCACCATCACCTCCATCACCGACTTCCTCGCCTTCGCCATCGGCTCCACTTCCGTCTTCCTCAGCGTCCGCAACTTCTGCATTTACTCGGGTGAGTGGTGGTGGAGGGTGGGGGATGGTTGGAGGGGGGGTGTGAGGGGAAGAAGTATGCGTTTGTGTGTGCGTGTAGTGTGTATGTGTGTGTGTGTGTGTGTGTCAGGGTGCAGGGGGGGGCGGGGAGGGGGTGCTTGCGTGTGTGTGTGTGTGTGTGTGTGTGTGTGTGTGATTATGTTGTTTTTTTTAAATCCTCCATGGCCCCAATAGGGGTCACAGGTTTGATAAGAAAAAATATATATATATTGAATTGTGTTGTTTGTGTGTGTATGTGTGTGTATGTGTGTGCGTGAGCGCACGCATGTGTGTGTTGGTGTGTGTGTGCGCGCGCGTGCGCATGTGTGTGTTTGCATGCATGTATGTATGCGTGTGTCTGTGCGCGCGCATGTGTGTGTGTGTGTGTGTGTGTGTGGCAGGGGTGGCGGTGCTGTTCTGCTACATATGTAACGCCACGTTCTTCGGAGGGTGCCTGGCGCTGCACGGGCGGCGCGTCTACGGGGGTCGACACACCTTGACCTGCAAGAAGATCCGACCCCGCAAGGAGATGAGCGACCACGGGGAGAGGTGCTGCCTCATCTGCATGTGCGGCGGGGCCACCCCTCAGAACGCCTATGACGACGAGAGTCCCTTCGAGAAAGGTGATATTCTTTTGATATTATTATTATTATTATCATTACAGGGATGGAAAATCGGTTTCTTATTTCGGTTTCTTTTCTGGTTTCTCGGTGTGTGTGTGTGTGTGTGTGTGTGACCAGTTCCTTTTTCAAGGACGCAGTGATGGGTGACTTGCTCTTGCTTCCTGTTCTTACGTCATTTCCTGTTCGTTCACAGGATCCACCACCAACATCTCTCTTCCTCCCACCTCCGGTTCGCCATTTCCTCTCTATTTCCTCTTTCTTGAATTGATTTCATTTCTTCTTATTGCTTAAATTTAGATACAACACAACATCAACAACAAACACAATGTATGAAAGTAGCAGTAAGTTACATCGAAATGGAGACTTTTTTTTCGGTATTTCTGCATTAATTTCCATATTGTTCTCTTGACTCTGTGTGTGTGTGTGTTGCGCGCGCGCATCGGCGTTCGTGTATATGTGTGTATGTGTGCGTGTGTGCACGTACTGCCGCACAAGCGCGGGACGCAGACACATTAATTAAGTGTGTGCATGCATGGTGACAGGCCCACGTGTCTTGCTGCCCCGCCTGGTGCTGTGGACGCCGGTGAAGGTGTTAGTGGTGGCGGTGTTCGCGGGCTACCTGGCCGTGTCCGTGTGGGGCATCATGGAGCACCTGGAGCAGGGCCTTTGCCTCAAGGACCTCGTCCTGCAGTCCTCCTACTACCACAGGTGGGTGAGGACACGGGGGGTGGAGAGAAGAGGGCTGTTGTCATGACTCATTTTTTATCGCATGTTTACCAGTGAACCAGAGTGCCGAACTTCTTCTTCTTCTGCGTTCACTCGTATGCACACGAGTGGGCTTTTACATGTATGACCGTTTTTACCCCGCCATGTAGGCAGCCATACTCCGTTTTCGGGGGTGTGCATGCTGGGTATGTTCTTGTTTCCATAACCCACCGAATGCTGACATGGATTACAGGATCTTTAACGTGCGTATTTGATCTTCTGCTTGCATATACACACGAAGGGGGTTCAGGCACTGGCAGGTCTGCACATATGTTGACCTGGGAGATCGGAAAAATCTCCACCCTTTACCCACCAGGCGCCGTCACCGTGGTTCGAACCCGGGACCCTCAGATTGACAGTCGAACGCTTTAACCACTCGGCTATTGCGCCCGTCGAGTGCCAAACAATCAAGCAGGACATTGGAACCTCGTGATCTGCTGACATCAGTTACCGAAAAGAAAGCTACCCTGGTATGGCCACGTAACAAGATCCAGTGGCCTTGCTGAAACAATCCTCCAATGATTCGTTGAGGATGACAGAAGTGAAAAACAAAATAAAACAAAACAAAAAACAAAAAAACAAAAAAAAAACAACGGACTGACAGCATTTCAGAATGGACGGGGAAACCATTTGCAGAAACTCAGGCACTGACACACAACCGACAGACCTGGAGGAATCTGGTGAACAGTTCTTCAGTGTGGCACCCAAATGGCTGCGATGGCTGTAATGGCTGCGACTTTTTGCCTTGGCTGTTTGACCACCAGGAACATCGGTACCGTGTCTTCATGGCTGTGCCTTGTGATGGTTGGAGATCTCAGCCATTGTCACGATGTTTTCAACCTTATCCAACTGTGTGTCATCAGAAGGGGGAGTTTGTTTTATGTCCCATCACACACACACTGGTGACTGTAGAGAATTTACTTGTCAAAATTATATATTACAGACCTACTTGTGTATGTGTGCGTGTGCCTGAAGCCTTGCTGAATGATACAGGAATGATGAGTGACTAAAGGCCGCTGTCAGTGGGCTTTACCCAAGGCAGGCAGTCTGTTGTGGAAATGACTGTGTTTGTAAAGAGCTTCGTGTTTTGTCTCTGACCGAAGGCAGGCGATATGTAAGTATCTACAACAACAATCATAATGATGATGATGATAATAACAATAATGATGATGATAACAACAACAAATAATAATAATGATAATAATAATAATAATAATAATGATGATGATGATGATGATATCCTCAGGTTCAACACGTGGGACGAAGAGAACTTTGGGGTGGCCTTCCCGGTGGCCTTCGCCATCACGGAGCCGGTGAACTACACGGACCAGGGCACGGTGACGGAAATGCTGGGGCTGATCCAGAGGGCCCGCCAGGACCCGGACATCTCCCCGGTGGGCACGTACTGCTGGTTCACAGAGTACCTCTTCAGCCCCGACATGGACATCTCCAGCCCGCGCAACTTCGTCATCTCGCTGCGGGACCGCTTCCTGCCCGACCACCCGCGCTACATGAACGACGTGGTATTCGACGCCGACAACTCCAGCGTGCTGGCCTCGCGCTGCCATGTGTTCTCCAAGAACGTGGTGGACTCCACGCGCCAGGCCGAGCTCATGATCCGCATGAGAGAGCTGGCCGACTCCGCCCCTCTCCCCACCTTCGCCTACCAGCCAGCTTTCGTGTACTTTGAGCAGTACGTGACCATCATGCGAAGCACGCTGCAGACGGTGGGCATCACTCTGGCCGTCATGTTCTTCGTCACCTTCCTCTTCCTCGTCCACCCCGTCATCGTCCTCCTCGTCTTCCTCAACATCCTCATGATCATCGTGGGCATCTTCGGCTTCATGGGGCTGTGGGGGCTGACGCTCAGCTCCGTCACCATGATCCACCTCATCATGAGCGTTGGCTTCTCCGTGGACTTCTCCGCCCACGTGTGCTCCGCCTACATGCTGTCCGGGGCCCCATCGCGCGAGGAGCGCGCGCGCTACGCCCTCGTGCACGCGTCGGGCCCCATCCTGAACAGCGGGCTGTCCTCGCTGATCGGCATCGTCATCCTGGTGTTCTCCGACTCCTACATCTTCCAGTCGTTCTTCAAGATCATGACGCTGGTCATCGGGTTCGGGGTGCTGCACGCCGTCTTTCTCATCCCTGTGCTGCTCTCCTGGATTGGTCAGTTGGGGGATGGGTTGGGGGTTGGGATTGTTTGGGGGCATGGGGTGAGGGTAGGGGGAAGGGTGTGTGTATGTGTGTTCGGGTGATGTCGTGTCGTGTATTGTTGTTGTTGGTGGTGGTGGTGGTGGTGGTGGTGGTGTGTGTGTGTGTGCGTGCGTGCGCGTGTGCCTATGTGTATGCACGTGTGCGTGTGTGATTGTGTTTGAATGCATGTGTCTGTGTTTGTGTGTGCGCGTGCTTTCACTCGCTCGCGTAGTGTGTGTTCATCTTAAATGTCGCTTTAACAAGGGTGTTTTTATGTTCAAAATTATGAAGAACTTTGCACCGCCCTATCTTTATAGGAAATTCCCGGAAAGAATCATTCGTAACAAGAGTACCATTTTTACCCCTCGTCCCAGAACTAACCTTTTCATGTCTTCTCTCACTTATTCTGGTGGTAAACTGTGGAATGAAATCCCCGAGTATCTTAGAAATAGATCTACTGTAGCATCTTTCAAAAAATCGTATCAAAAATATCTGATGCAACAAATGTAATTAGTACCAGCAAAATCAAAGCATATGATGAGCTCTTAGTAAGCCAACGTACTTTGATTAATTGTTCTCCAACAGTGTGTAAGCAAGGAAAATCGGCGAGTGTAAGTATGCGTGTGTATCTCTGTGTACTTGTGTGTTCGAGATTATGTGCATGATGCCTGTGTGTGCACACACGTGTGTGTTTGAAGATTTTCATGTGGTAATGTTTTGTATGATTTTCATGTTTCCGTAATTGTAGTCTTTGATACATCCATTTATGTAACTATTATTATCTATTTGGTTTTTGGTTTGTTCTATGTCATCTATTATTCATACTTATTTCATTTATTACAATGTGTGTGTATGCGTGTGTGAGGGCATGGTGTAAAGAAGCTTCCAGCTTATCCATTTTACCCTCAATAAAACATTTGTCATTGTCATTGTCATTGTGTGTGCGTTTGTGCGCGCGCGCGTGTCTGTATGAGTGCGCACGCGCGTATTACTTTGGTCGCAGCATTGCAGCCACGCACACAATGATCACAATCAAGTACCACGAATCATAGCGATGATGATGATGATGATCTCCCCTTCTCTCTCTCTCTCTCTGTCTCCCCGCACGCACACAGGCCCCGTGACAAAGGGCAAGCCAGGCGACCTCACCACCCTCTCCGCCTCCTCGAAGAACCGTCCTTCCAACGGCTGCGTGTCTACCCTGGCCTACAAGAAGCGGGACTCCACCACCCAGGGGGACCACCCCCACAGCAACGGCCAGACGGCGGGGGGCGGCCCGGACAACGGCGAGATCTCCATGGCGCATATCGTCCACGGGACGAAGCTGATGGACTGTCTGGGCTACATGGGCCACGACAACAAGGCCTTCGCCAGCTGCTAGCCGCGGAGTGATACATAGGGTTCGGTTCAAGTCATAACTGACAAGCCCCCCGGGCAGCCCCGCTGGGGAAGGGGCGTGTGTGTGTGTGTGTGTCCGGGTGATGTCGTGTATTGTATTGTAGTGTGTGTTCACGGTTCGTTCGTTCTTTAGTTTAACGTCTTTTCACAGTAAGTGATATTAGACGAAGTGTGTGTGTGTGTGTGTGTGTGTCCGGGTGATATAGTGTCGCGTATTGTAGTGTGTGTGTGTGTGTGTTTGTGTGTGTCCGGGTGATATAGTGTCGCGTATTGTATTGTAGTGTAGTGTGTGTGTGTGTGTGTGTCCGGGTGATATAGTGTCGCGTATTGTAGTGTGTGTGTGTGTGTGTGTGTGTGTGTCCGGGTGATATAGTGTCGCGTATTGTAGTGTGTGTGTGTGTGTGTTTGTGTGTGTCCGGGTGATATAGTGTCGCGTATTGTATTGTAGTGTAGTGTGTGTGTGTGTGTGTGTCCGGGTGATATAGTGTCGCGTATTGTAGTGTGTGTGTGTGTGTGTTTGTGTGTGTCCGGGTGATATAGTGTCGCGTATTGTATTGTAGTGTAGTGTGTGTGTGTGTGTGTGTGCGCTCGAGTGCTGGGGTAACTGATGTCGTGTCGTGTATTGTAGTGTGTGCGTGTGTGTGTGTGTGTGTGTCAGTGTGTGTGTGTGTGTGCTTGGGTGACTGATGTCGTGTCGTGTATTGTATTGTAGCGCGCGCGCGCGGGTGTGTGTGTGTGTCTTCTTCTCTCTCTTTGAATTTGAATTTAAAAAAAATATGTGAATATACTCCGTCTTTTTTTCCGTTTCTTCATCAGGCAGTGACAATCCTACTTACCTTCCTTCCTTCCTTCCTTCCTTTCTCCCTTCTTTTCCCTCTTTCTGGCCTTCCCATCCTAACTTCCGTTTCTTTATATTTCCTTTTAAATATAAATATTTGTATGTATATGTTTGTTTATTGTAAATTATCTTTGTTTTTATCTGGAATACAAACAGCTTTGCACACACCATTTTTACTTCGTATGCCTCATATAAAGGGAGAGAATTCAGTATGTATACATATGGACCGTGGTTATTTCCCTTCAATAAAGTGGTTGTGAAACTTGACCAACCCAAAATTTTTTATAAATGTGTGTTGGAAAGGTTGTAAGCCCAACTTCATTTGTGCAACTTTCGGAAAGGATACCGGTGTTTGTTTGTTTGTTTGTTGTCGTTGTTTTTTTTTTTTGTAATCTATTAAAGAGGTGTTGTTTTTATCGTTGTCTTCCGCCGGCGTCACTACAAGGCCGTTGTGGGTGTCTTTTCTGAAGTTTGCGCCGTATTTGACACATGAGCGTTGTTAACACATCTTGAATATGGGAGGAACTTAACCATACCCCCACTCACCTGCTTTTTGTTGTTGTTGTTGTTGCTGATGATGATCATGAGCCATTAATGTGCGTTAAAAAAAAAGGCTTCATAACTTCTTGTTCTGACTATCGAAAATAGATTTCAGTAGACTCCTTTTACACATTTCGTTTATTTATTTATAGTCTGTTAATCTAAGATTAGACTGAAAATAAATGATATTATTATTATTATTTGGATTATTATCATTTCTATCATAATGATGATTGTTATTAATTAGAAATCGACATTTCTGTAACCTTTTACACGTCTGCATTCAGTCAGTCTACATTCAGTCCGGTCTACATTCAGTCAGTCTGCAGTCAGTCAGTCTGCAGTCAGTCAGTCGGCAGTCGAATTCAGTTGTGTTCACCGCCCTCCACTGGTGGTCTGGTCATGACAGAAAAAATGCTCCCCACTTTCTTCGTCATCCGCCAGTTGCACAAGTGTGGCCAACATATCTTTAGTCCCACCAACCCTTCCCGGGCCTCACTCACCCCCCCCCCTCCTCGCCCCCCCCCCCCCCTCCCACCCACTGTGGCATCCTGTCCCCTCTCACCTAAGTTGTGCTTGTGCGCGCGGGTGTGTGTGTGTGTGTGTGTGTGTCGCGGTGTGTGTGTGTGTGTGTGTGTGTCACGGTGTGTGTGTGTGTGTTTATTTCAGTACACTCAGGCACCCGGACATACTTATATCCTCCTGCTCTGTAACACATACATTCACGCTGGCGTACATACATGTACTCACACAAGGATATAAGCAGACACGTACAGTCATAACAAACTAGTACCGTAGATTTACAAAGGATAAAAATTTACATGATTTAATTCTGTGTAAGCAAATACTCGGTACACACACTGCACAAAAAAGCTTTAGTTCATGTAAATGAGGCATATTCGAAATGATTGAATGCAAGATAATTAGCCTGCATTTGGATACACAGATTATAAGTGCCAGAAAGGTCTCCTGCTAGCAGAAAGCATTCACCCATATATCATAAACATAAAACATAATAAAAGCAATGCGGAAACAAAACAAACAATAAAACGTTTTATTGGCTAGTAGTTGAAATACATCTTCTTGTTAGCCTTTTTCTCATAAATGCTTCTCCTTGAAGTTGCTGAACAAAAAAAAAATATATATATATATATATATACTGGTATATATATAGTGTTTTGAAGTTGCTAAAAAACATATATATATATATATGTGTGTGTGTGTGTGTGTTTGGAGAGGGAGAGAGAGAGAGAGAACATTAAAGTTAGGCCTGTACTTCGAATAAAGTTCATATGCAGGAAAAGGTTTGTGGTATCGCAAAATTCAGTAAAAGAAAAAAGAAAGAGAACATAAGATATCGTTACAGAGATATTCACTTCATCATGTCCGCTTGCGCTGTCAATGATGTCGCTGTGCATTGCAGATTTTTTTTTATAAATCGTGACAACTGAAATTTTACAACAATGCTGTAACAAAACTAAATGTCTCAGCTGCGAGACACAGACAATCTTTAATTAATAACATTCAGGATAAGTACGGTGATTGGTTTGAAAGACGAGCAGGGTACATTTAGTAAACATTCTCCAAGAAGATACGCTACATGTGTGCCGCTAAACAGGACTGGGAGGTCAAATCCTTCACCCTGATTACTGCATCAAGTCTAACACCTATGAAAGCCATCTTTCTGAAATAAACACAAGAAAATTCATTTTTGCACCTGCTTTCAGCCTTAAATGCCAAAGACCTCAAGGTTCCACGACAACCAGTGCTGTCCTGTTCTGTTCTCCTCTGTTGTGTTTTATTTTACTCCGTTCACTGACACACAGGCATAGAGACAGACACAGACACACACACAGGCACAGGCACAGACACACACACACACACACTCACACACACACAGAGGGAGGGAGACGGAGGAAGTGTTACGTCGGACGATAATCATGATGGGTGTCAATGACTGGCTACTTTAACTCTCTCCATACGAACGGCGAAAGAGACGACGTTAACAGCGTTTCAGCCCAATTACCACCATCAAAATATTGCAAGCGGAAGGCTCTTATACTGAAGAGGTGAATGTTGACAAAGAATACCACAATTCTGACGACGGAAACTAAAGGTTGGGTCATTGAGACACCCACTGGACATCCGAGGGGTCTGTGTAGAGGAGAAGAGAGGACTGGCCGTACTGAATGAGTTAAGTGTCAGTACGGACCCACCTACAGGGCCGATGACGTAATCTCTTAGGTCATATCGCACCGACGTTTCACCGGACTTGTATAAACTGGATTGAAATGGGGCAGACACTCTCTCTCTCTCTCTCTCTCTCTCTCTGAGAGCATCGCGTCTCAACAACTTTGCACAGGAAACAGGCCTGAAGATCAGCCAGAAGAAAACGGAGCTGACGCTAACCATTCCAGACCCTTCCCCGATCCTGGTGAATGGAGCAGATCTTCCCACAGCTGAAGAGTTTATGTGCCTGGGCAGCACTGTCAGACACGATGAGAGAGCAGGCAGCGACATCAAGAGCCGTCTCAGCAAGGCCAGAATCACTTTCAGGATGCTGAACAATGTGTGGATACCCCCCCCCCCCCCCCCCCCCCCCCCACCTCCCCCACTCCCCCTCCAGTACAGCACCAACACCAAGCTGAGAAATGGACCAGAGTTGTGTACTTTCCACGCTGATTTATGGCACAGAATGCCGGAGGAAGACAGGGTGATCTAACGAAGTTGTCAATCTTCCACACGAGAAACCTCTGAAGAATCCTGCGAATCTTCTGTAGCAACATATTCTCTATAGATCTAATCAACAACTGCTTACCCAGTGCAATCACGAGAACATGGAGACCATTATGAGAAAGCAGTGGAAATGGATTGGGCTCGTCATGAGAACAGAGCAAGGTCACATCACCTGGACAGCCCTTCACTGGACACCAGAAGATCGAAGCAAGAGAGAAAAACCAAAGAACACCTGGCACAGAACAGTCGGAGAACTGAAGACTGAAGCACACCTGGGGTACCATTCAGAGACTGGCCCAAAACAGACAAGAGTGGCTATCTTCATTGCTGCCCTTCGTGCCAGAGGGCATGATGGCCAGTGAGTACACACACACACACACACACACACACACACACACACACACTGGGAACGAGCAAGGGGGGAAACAGAGAAAGAAAAGGGAGAGAAAAAGAGAACGAGAGAGTGAGATGAAGAAGGAAAAGAGAGACTGTATGGTGGTGGGGTCTTTCGAAATAAGCAATTGTTGTAAATGTATATCAAATTATTAGGTCAAGACACGAGAGAGAGTCAGTTTCAGTTTCAGTAGCTCAAGGAGGCGTCACTGCGTTCGGACAAATCCATATACGCTGCACCACATCTGCCAAGCAGATGCCTGACGAGCAGCGTAACCCAGCGCACTTAATCAGGCCTTGAGAAAAAAAAGTAAAGAAATAATAGATAGATACACAAAAAGGAACTACTACTACTAATAATAATATGTATAAGGCGAAAAAACTTGATGAAGTCAACTATAAGCGTACAAAAAAGTAATAATAATAATAAGAATAATAATAAGAGAAAGAGAGTGAGGTCAAAGAGAGACGCGGGGAGAGACTGAGAAATAATCTTAAGATAAGCCACAATCAGTATTTGAACACATTAATTCATGGAAACAACATAAAATAAAACACTGCAACTAGTTTGAAACATAGACAATACGAATTAGAGATCTGACGAGAAAAATATAATATCTAATTGTGATCAGCTTCAAAAAAACAAAAAAAAAGGCGAAAGATTTTCTCGTTATTTGAAGAGAAACCAGAGTGATCAGCTTCATATTGTCATGAAAATAGATAAATCCAACCTGAAAAACAAATCAGTTAACAACAGCCAAACAATAAAAATTGACAACGCCAATAAAACGCCATTTTAGCCACTTTGGCCATCTGTAACACTGAAGCATGTTCTTGCAGACAGCTGATTAAGACTGATTGAAACGGGCCAAACTAACACAAGGTTGGTATAAAACACGATGAAGTGCACAATGCTAACAAGAAAAGTTCAGGGGAAGAGTTCGTCAGGCAGAAGCTTGCAATGAAATAAAAGGCTCCAGGCAGGAGTTTTGAAAACAGGCAGCTTTGGATGTCGGACCTGAAAGACTATTGAAGTGACATTCTGGATCTGGATGCCTCTGTAGATTAATATGAAAAAATTGATTGAGGCTTTCTGTTTTCAAAAGAAATTCTGCATACAAATACACAGAACAGGAGCTGTTATTTTCTTATCTCAGCTCGAACTTTGAAGGGCTTGAGGATGTGAGTAAGTCCCATGATGCCTTCCAAAGATGGCAGCTGCCCCTCTTCCGGTGGCAGGAAGCGGAAGTGCTGGATGAGAGTAGCCAGGTACAGGAACAGTTCCATCCGAGCCAGAGACTCCCCCGGACACATGCGTCGTCCTGTGACAATGGAAAGAACTAAGTAAGATTCATATCAAAAGGAAAAAAACACAAATACCACTGTCACTCTCAAACGTGACTGACAACTAAAAGCTTTACTGGTTGCTGGAGGGATAGATTGGGGACAATTCTTGTCGTCTGCTAGTGATAGATCCGTTTGGTGAGCGGATGCCAATCTAAATTACCTCCCCCTCTTGTTTACGCACTGTGGGCTGATCCATACGTGTTTGGGACCAGGCCTGAACAAGAGTGCTGGAGGGGTAAAGGCCGCTGACCAGTAGACGTCTGGCGCGAAAGCTGGGCAGGTTGGTGTACTTTTTTTTCTGCCTTTTGTGGTTAGGGGGGCTAAGGCGGTGGTCTGCTTTTGTGTCGATCAAATCAGCTAATTAGGAACGATGCTTTGACAAGCCGACCCCACCCCATCCCAACCCACCTCCTCCCAGGGCGAGCTTGGATGACTGCAGTCCGAGCTGGGTGGTTGTAGTGAAAGAAAATTTTTCACACTTGAGCAGTGGTCGTCTGCCAGAGTGTTGAAAGTGGTCTGCGTGAGGCCTCAACAGCCTTGTTTGTTTGAAGCAGTGTGTCTAACCCAAGTTGTTTGTGTGGAATTGGTTCACTGTAACTTGCTGTGGCAAGCAGAGGATCATAAAATTGAGGATAGAAGTAGGAGAAGAACTGACGTAACTTTAAAACACGGAGAAATTCACAGTGTAAAAATAGATGTGCCGGAGGCTTTGCTGTCAGTTCATCGACGTACAAAAGGCAGTGCTGACTGCAAGCGAGAGATAAAGGTTGGTGTATGTGTGTGTGTGTGTGTGTTTTATTTTGTGTGTGTGTGTGTGTGTGTGTGTGTGTCTGCGCACACGCGCGTGAACCTATCCAGTAGTTCTGCTGAGTCCTCCTCGCCTCCTCGCCTCGATCTGTGGTTTGTGTCTTGTGCGAATACTGGGGGAGGTTCATTATTCTGCAGAGGGTATTTTTACGGGGAAGCCTGCAGGTTTGAACACTTTACTATTCATTTCCACAAGCAACAGTGACTGACTCTATTGTAAGTGTGTCGGTGGATGCCGGCTTTGCTGAACTGGTGTGTTTGTTTTATGTGTGTGTCGCTGTTGGTGTATGTATTTTGAGGTGATATTATTATTCCTTGTCATCAGGGGATATGCTTTAAAATAATGTGTACACATTGTGAAATGATGTGAGATTATTTTGTGCTGTGGGTGACTCTCTCTCTCTCTCTCTCTCTCCTTCTCCTCCTCCTCCTCCTCACCCACCTTCCTCCCTGATTCACCGTCCCTTACCCACACAGAAAGGCATGAACTCTCCCTTCCTCGTCACTTCCCCGTCAGCGCCGATAAACCTCTCGGGCCGGAAGTTCTCAGGGTCGCTCCAGATGTCGGGGTCATTGAGAACCATCTCCAGCCCCGGCATGACCGCGGCGTCTTGGGGAATGACGTAACCACGGAAGTTGACGTCACGGGCCAGGCCGTGCAGGAGGCCGAGAGGAACCACGTTGGCTTTGCGCTGAATCTCCATCACCGTGGCTTCCACGTAGGGCATGGCCGCTTTGTCCGTGATGCTGAGGATGGGACGGGGTCCCAGGGTGTCGCGGATTTCCCGGTGGCACTTTTGCTGCACGTGCGGGTGGTGCAGCAGGAAGAGCAGTGCCCAGGCGATGGTCGTGGTGACGGTCTCTGTCCCCCCGGCGTACAGATCAAAGCAGGAGTGGATCAGGTTGGTCTCTGGAACCACATACACACGCACGCGCACGCGCACGCGCGCATACACACACACACACACACACACACGTACGCAAGCACGCACGCACGCACACACACATATCGCCTCTGTTGTTGTTTTTTTTGTGTGTGTGTGTTTTTCCTGTTGACGTAACATTAGACATACATAAATGATAAATAGTCTGAATGAACAGTGCATACCTCCACCAGGGGAGGAGCAATTTTATCTAACTGGCATATTTCCCTCTTAACTAATCTCCGTTTGTCAGAGATGATGGAATAATTAAGAAATATTTTCTTATCTCCCAGTGGTGAAAAAGTGTTGTTGGTTTTGAATCCCGTGCAGTATACAGCTCCATGAAAGGATCGTCCCCGTAGTCATCCATAATGAACCTGTCCTGGCCTATCATTTCACTGACAAAAATCCATGGAAATATTTTTGTATTTGTATTTGTATTTCTTTTTATCACAACAGATTTCTCTGTGTGAAATTCGGGCTGCTCTCCCCAGGCAGAGCGCGTCGCTAAACTACAGCGCCACCCTTTTTTTTGTGTGTATTTTTTCCTGCGTACAGTTTTATTTGTTTTTCCTATCGAAGTGGATTTTTCTACAGAATTTTGCCAGGAACAACCCTTTTGTTGCCGTGGGTTCTTTTACGTGCGCTAAGTGCATGCTGCACACGGGACCTCGGTTTATTGTCTCATCCGAATGACTAGCGTCCAGACCACCACTGAAGGTCTAGTGGAGGGGGAGAAAATATCGGCGGCTGAGCCGTGATTCGAACCAGCGCGCTCAGATTCTCTCTCGCTTCCTAGGCGGACGCGTTACCTCTAGGCCATCACTCCACTCCAAATATCTATCAACTTTTTCTCCAGACATTACACGGACTGTCACTTTTTGCCGTGTCTTACACTGCTAAAGAGTTCTTCGTCAATTCCCTGGAGCAGGGAGGAGGACACCGATGTGCATTGCGTATCACCACCCACAGCATGTTTGTCATGTATCACTGATACTTATATACTTTATTCTTCACATTTACATAGCGCCTATTTTCGGTCGGAGACCAAAATCTAAGTGCTTTACAAACATAGTTTCATTTGCACGAACAGGCTGCCCACCAGGGTAGAGCCAACTGACAGCTGCAGTCAGGCGCTCATCATTCGTTTCCTGTGCCATTCAGTCAGGCATTCAATCGCACGCACACATACACATGTATATTTGAGCAGATTTTTTTCTTCAGAATTTCGGCGCCGGGGACAACTTTTTGTTGCCGTGGGTTCTTTAATGAAGTCGACTGGTCTTCACCAACTATCATTTCCACATATTTCCGGCCCGGGAAAACCAAACAAAACAAACAAAAAACATAGGGGGAAGAGTGTGGGGGGAGGGGCGTGGGGGTGGGGGTGGGGGGTATAACGTCCCTGACGGAAGCAAACAAGCCAGCTCACCATCCAGACTGGTGACAGTGTCACCTTGCTCCTGGCGTTTGTACACCTGCCGCAGGTAGGCGTGAATGAAGTCACGGGGCTCCGCAGAGGCATGGTAGTTCTCCGTGTGCTGCTGAACTTGTTCTCGAATGAACTTCTGAATGGTTAAAGTGTTCTCCGCCACGCGCTTCACGTGGAAAAGGTCGCCTGGAAGGTACTGCAGAAATGGGAAGAAGTTGAGAGGAGCAGAATCTGAGATTCAACAGAGACAGGAGTCACCGATTATGCATGAGAACGGGTGGGGTGGGGTGGGTGGGGTAGGTGTTGCAGGGATAAGAGGGATGTGAGGGGGTTGAGGAGGAAGTGGGTGAGGGAGAGCGAGAGCACAGTTACATTAGCCGTTCATAATGATTTATTTCAGTTCATAAACAAAGGCAATAACTGTAAAGCGCTTTCAGCCACATTTCTTTCATTTCTCCTTACCAATAAAGCTAGAAGCAGTTCTACATTCAAAATCACATGCTGACATCCCCAATACACGCATCACCAAATCAGAACGCTGCTCAGCCACTCACTTCCGATCAGTTGCGAAGTCTGGTCCTGAAGATCAAGATACCGAGAGAAATCGGGGTCGTGGTATCGGAACCGCCTGCCGAACAAAATGTTGCATGAGATGTTGGAGACACTCATCAGTGTCAGTCGATGCAGCTCCGCGGGCGCCCCCTGGTGGTCTTTGATGGCCTGGATGTAGTGAGTGATCTCCTCCTGGATCTTCTCAGCCAGCACGTTCTTGCCCATGCCTATTGCACGGAGAATCTCCAGGGATGTCTTGCGCTGTTCCTTCCATTTGGGCCCCGAGGTGGATATGATTCCTGCACGTGAGAAAGTGGATAAATAAATCGATATAAAAGGAGAAATACAATACACAAAAATCAGTCCCTCC
>NC_134878.1:48449003-48451503 GCF_041734735.1 Babylonia areolata
ACTAAAAAAACTCAGACATCCCACAGTTCACTCTGCCACATGACATCAAGGATTCATACACTGCTGATAAAGCTACTATAAAAAATTACCCCTAACTCCCTGACTTCTAATACATTCTATAAGTTTGTCATGTCTGACTGAATCGAACGCTTTTTTAAAAATCTACAAGTCTGTGTGCAGAAGTAGTTAACCCTCATTTCACGTTACTTGATGCAAACTCTATGATAATTCTAGTTGTATTCTCTGCTTCTTGTTTTTCTCGTTAGTTAGATGGACCACTGTGTTCTTGGTTATGTTGTTTTCTGAAATCCTCCATGACGGCCCATTAAGGGTCAAGGGTTAATTACATCTTGAATCTTGAATCCTGTGCGTGTGTGTGTGTGTGTGTGTGTGTGTGTGTGTGTGTGTGTGTGTGTGTGTGTGTGCGTGCGTGCGTGCGTGTGTGTGTGTGTGTGTGTGTGTGTGTGTGTGAGTGTGTGTGTGTGTGTGCTCGCGCGAGTGTGCGTGAATGTGTGCATGAATATGCGTGTGTGTGTGTGAATGTGTGAGTGTGTGTACGCGTGTGAATGTGTGCATGCGTGTGAATGGATGCGTGTGCGAATGTGTGAGCGTGTGTATGTGTGCGAATGTGATTGCACACACACACACACACACACACACACACACAGAAGAACGAACTTTTATGACTTTTATACCCCTCCTATTATCCAACCATCCACAACACCAACCGGCGAACCATGACACATGAACACGCCCTGTAAATGAGGGGGACACAGCAATAACACAGCACACTAAACACGTGGAACACTGTCAACTTAACGCGCACCGACACCACTGGAATATGATGATGTATTGGGGAAACGGAAAGACAAGAAGGTATGCCAAAAAGCGACGGTACAACCCTCCGGCGCTACCCACCCCCTCACCCCTCCACCCCCGTTCCCCCAACCCCTCAACCACCTCGTCGTCTCCATCGCCCTCCCTCCATTTCCATTCCACCAAAAAAAAAGGAAAGAAAAAGAAAGAAAAAAGGGATAATAATAATAATAATAATAATATAATGATAGTATTTATATAGCGCTGAATCATATGCAGAGACAAATCTAAGCGCTTTCACACCAGTCATTCACACGCATGCATAACTCTAAAACTGAAGAAAGTGAAGACAAGGAAGAGGCAGGGGAGGGAGGCTATCTTGTGAAGAGGTGGGTTTTAAGGCCAGACTTGAAAGAGCTGAGTGCGGAGACCTGACGAAGCGAAAGAGGAAGTTCAGTCCAAAGCAAGATAAGCAAGAAAAGAAATAGGGGTGTGCATGCTGGGTATGATCTTGTTTCCATAACCCACCAAACAGGCCTGTGCGAGCTTATGTAATCAGCGGCCTGTTCAGCACACTTTTCTCCTTTTGTTTTCTATTCTACACCCCCACCACACACCCCAATCCCCGCCCCCGTCACCCCCGGCCCCCCCCCCTCCCTTTTTTTCAGAAGAAAGTGACACAAAGTACGCGAAAACATTTGTCACGTTGTCTTGGAAAAGATCCGTGGACATAAATCCTTATCTCGTTTATAACAATAAAAAAAAAAATATATATATATATTTTTTAAAGCGCGGCAACAGACGACAGCACAATCTTTTATTTCTTTTAATATGTTTTCTTTCCTTTTTCTTTCTTTCTTTAATCAGTTAGTTATTTTAATATCTAAATATCTTGAGACCGGGAGCCACCGTTTAATGGTAATAGCAATACTACCACTACTACTGCTGATGATGATCATGATGATGATTTCATGCTGCGCGTAAGGTATTCTCTAAACTGAACACGGCTCAAAAAGCGCTCTGAAAACAAAACAAAACAAGGTAGACACACACACACACACACACACACACACACACTACACACAACCACACACAGCCCCCCCCCCCCCCCCCCGCACACACACACACAAACACACACACACACATACACGCACACACACACACACACACACGCACACACACACACACTTAAACACACACACCCTCACCCCCCCACACACACATTTTAAGTGGGGTCGGGACTAGCTCTCGTTTTTTTTTTCGTTTTTTTCTTTTTTTTCTTTTTTTTTTCTACATTTGATTTTTTACCCACCCATGGAATTTGTACCTCTTGCTCCCTGCGATTTGTCATTATTAAATCTCGAAAGGAAGACGTGACCAGAGTCCTAAACAACAACAACAAAAACAACAACAATGTTGGACTTGTTGACTCATGTTTCCTTTCTTGTATGCCTGATATAAAATTAGACCAAATGTGTGACGGCTGTCTCTGTGTGTCTATGTGGATGGATGATCTGTTCCCACGCAACTGACGGTCATTTTAAAGGGGTCTGGAATTTGCCCCGCGCTGATAAGTGTCGTCATCATGAGCAGGCTAGGGGGATTTTCCCAGTCTCCCCCCTCGCCCCCCCCCTATCCCCACCTCCCCCCATCCCCTCCCTTTCGTTTCTTTATTATCATTATT
>NC_134878.1:48464003-48484003 GCF_041734735.1 Babylonia areolata
ACACACACACACACACACTGTGTCAGTGATGAATAAAGACTAGCCAGATAAGTCTGGAGATGGCACTGAAGGAACTCGTTGTGAAGCACGCACGCATGTACACACGCACACACACACACACACACACACACACACACACACACACACACACACACACACACACACATTAAGGAACTCATTATGAAGGACTCACACACACACACACACACACACACACACACACACACACACACACACACACACACACACACACACACATTGAGGAACTCGTTGTGAAGCACACACACACACACACACACACACACACACACACACACACACACACACACACACACACACACACACACACACACACACACACATTGATAAGCAGTCAGATGAACCTGGCGGTGGCGTCACTGAAGGGACTCGTTGTCCGGCACACGGCTGTCTAGAGGAAGGAGTTCCTCATGCGCTTGGTCCTGGCCCTGATACACACAGCAGTCGCTCAGAAGACTCCCTCCTGGACTCACAAGCAGTCAGCACCTGGTGGAGTGGGCCGGCTGGCGTCCGCTGCACGGACCTTGTGCAGCTTGCTGAGAGCAGCGCCCTGGAACAGCATATCCAGGCTTCCCCCGAAAACGAAGTATGGCTGCCTACATGGCGGGGTGAAAACGGTCGTACACGTAAAAGCCTACTCGTGTACATACGAGTGTACGTGGGAGTTGCAGCCCACGAACGCAGAAGAAGAATAAGCATATCCAGGCTCACCGAGGACAGAGGCCGCCTTGTTGATGACCTTCTCCAGCCTCTCCACGTCCTGCCTTCTTGGTGCTGCTCTCCTCAAGGAGGAAGGTGGCACAATCGTGAAGACGCTGAGCTGCCAATAATATACAGTCCGTGAGGGTCTGGGTTCGAATCCCGCTCTCGCCCTTTCTCCCAAGTTTGACTGGAAAATCAAACTGAGTGTCTAGTCCTTCTGATGAGACGATAAACCGATGTCCCGTGTGGCGCACTGAAGAAGAACTCATGGCAACGAGAGTGCTGTCCTCTGGCAAAATTATGTTTAAATAAATAAAAAAATTAAAAAAATCCACTGGTGATACGTGCACAAATATAATTATCATTCTATGCATGCACCCAAGGCTTGACAAGCGCGTTGGGTTATGTTCCTGTCAGGCATCTGCCCAGCAAAATGTGGTGGATTTGTCCGAACGCAGTGACTGACGCCTCGAGAAACTGAGACTGGTGGTGCTCCTCCAGTAGCCCAGCTGGTTGAAGGCCAGCACGCTGTGGACAGAGGGGGGACTGGTAGAGGCTCCAGGGACTGACCTTGATTACACTGTCTCGATCAGCTTCTTCAGGAAGAAAGAGTCTCTGGGTGGTGACTGGCTTTCTTGAAGAACAGAATCGGCGTTGGGGGACCAGTCAAGCCGGTTTAAATTTACCAATTGCTGCCACCAGCAGCAGAGCTTTCGTTTTGTCGTTGTTGTTAGCTTTGCAGCTGATGTCATTTGGCTTACCAGTTGTAGTTGCTACAGTATTGTATTGTATTGTATTGTATCGTATTGTATTGTATTGTATTGTATTGTATCGTATCGTATCGTATCGTTTTGCGTTGCGTTGTGTTGCTTTGTGATGCGTGTTTTTGTGTGTGTGTGTGTGTGTTTTGTTGTTGTTGTTGTTGTTATTGTTTATTTGTTTGTTGGTTTGTTTGGTTTTTTTGTCACAACTGATTTCTCTGTATGACATCTGCCCATCTGCCTGCCTGCCTATCTGTCTGTCTCTCTCTTTCTCTCTCTCCCCGTCTCTCTCTCTATCTCTGTCCGTCTCTCTCTGTCTGTTTTTTTTCTGTCTGTCTCTGTCTCACTGTCTATTTTTCTGTCTCTGTCTGTGTCTCTGTGCCTCTGTCTCTGTCTGTCTGTCTGTCTCTGTCTATGTCTGTCTCTGTCTGTCTGTCTGTCTGTCTGTCTGTCTGTCTGTCTCTCTCTCTCCATCACCGACCGACAAAACAAAAACTCGTCCTCATCAGAGAGTACGTTGATAAAGACATGGCCAGGAATTCAGACGGAATGTCTGGAGCTGTAAACAATACTCACTCCACCGACATGGTTGCCATTTTTTTGGGGCCTTTCTTTTGGGCCGTCGTGATAAATAATAACGTCACCACGGGGACTTGGGGGTGGGGTGGGAGGAGGGGGGTGGAGCCGAGTGGGAAGGGGAGGAGGGGTGGTGGTGCGGTGGTGGTGGTGGAAGGGTTGACGAGAGCACATAACCATTTTTGTCATTTTTCTCTTTTCTCCCGCAGACGGGGAAGGGTTGGAAACTGGGAGAAAATAATTCAGTTATGTGGAGAATCTAAAGGAAACAGCTCTTGTGTGTGTGTTGTTTTTTTTGCGTTTTTTTTTTCTTTTTTTGTCGTTGTTGTTGTTTTTCTTCTTCTCTACTGATGAATTAGATTGAGGCATATTCGTTTTGTCTATTACGTCTGCTAGTTGTTGTTTTTTTGTTTTTTGTTGTTGTTTTTTGTTGCTGTTGTTGTTTTCATTTTGTCTTTTTTGTGCCCGGTCTTTCTCGGGTCGACCACCGTTTTATTTTGTATAATAATTTATTATGTCAATTCAGAAGAAAAAAAATTACAACCGAATACAGTGAACATTAACAATAACAGATGTCCGTCTTTATAGTCCATTACACAATCAACTCAAAACGAGACAATAATCAAAACCAATACCCGGCATTCCATAATTGTGTCATAGTAATCAATGACAATTATGGAATAAATCCCCCATACGAAAAAAGGCATACAACTTTTCATTTACTTATTCAAATTCGTTGGACGAACGTTTGCTAGTTTTTGTTGTCTGGGGGGGAATGGTGTGATTGTTGTTACTGGTTTGTCGGATTTATGTTGGTCTGCGCTTTACTTTACTTTACTTTCTTTTCTTGTGTGTGTGTGTGTGTGTGTGTGTGTGTGTGTGTGTGTGTGTGTGTGTGTGTGTGTGTGTGTGTGTGTGTGTGTGTGTTTGGGTGTGTGTGTGCCTGTGTGTGTGTGTGTGTGTGTGTGTGTGTGTGTGTGTGTGTGTGTGTGTGTGCGTGCGTGCGTGTGTGTGTGTGCCTGTATGTGTGTGTGTGTGTGTGTCTGTGTGTGTGTGTGTGTGTGTGTGTGTGTGTGTGTGTGTGAGTGTGTGTGTGTGTCTGTGTCTGTGTGTCTGTGTGTGTCTGCCTGTATGTGTGTGTGTGTGTGTGTGTGTGTGTGTGTGTGTGTGTGTGTGTGTGTGTGTCCGGCCGGACGGTTATTCCCTTAGCAGTGCCGAGCGCTCAAGACAGACGCGGGACCTTTTGAAATCCCCGGTGGAGCTCATGTGTACCTGCTGTACACCTTCTTTTGATCCGTGCTCTGTTCCTCCCGTTCTGATCGCCACTGTCTGTTCTCGCTGTGTTTAGATTAAGTTCCAACCCCGGCCGCCATCCTCTGACTGATTCACCCACCCACCCATCCACCCACCCCTCTCCACCTCCTCATCCAGACACACACCCCCTCCCCTTCCACCCACGGCACACCCACACACTTCAGAACTGAGCATGTTCTTTCGGGTTTTGGGTGGTGGTAAATTCCAGTGCCGAGGATAACTCAGTGTAGGCTGAGGCTGATCACCAGAAGTGGGTGTTGACGATTCCTCTAAATGTTAATGAATGAATGAACTTTCCATGACTGCAGCCCTGCTTTGCAGCAGCAGCGGCAACAGCAACAACAACAACAGTGCGCGCGCACGTGTGTGTGTGTGTGTGTGTGTGTGTGTGTGTGTGTGTGTGTGTGTGTGTGTGTGTGTGTGTGTGTGTGTGTGTGTGTGTGTGTTTTTGTCTGTGTGTGCGTGCGCGCGTGTGTGTAGGAGGCGGAGGTTGTTTTGGCGTCAGTCTTAAGTTTACGTATTGGTGTGACTGTGTGTGAACATGGTAGGTAAAGCTTCTGTTTATTTGATGCTCGATCTTCGACCTCTCAAATATCTGTGATTTCTTCGTTAACGATTCTCTATTATTAAAAGGGGAAACAAATTATCTCTCTCACTCCCTGTCTCTATCTCTGTCTCTATCTGTCTGTCTGTCTGTCTGTCTCTCTGGCATCTCCACTTTTTCACACAAACGTTGTCCTCTGTACTGGCAATTTTCTGTAGCAGAAATCCACTCTGAAAGGTACACATCTGCCAAGCAAATGTGGTATAGCGTATATGGATTTATCCGAACTCAGCGACACCTCATTGAATGAAAGAGAGAGAGAGAGAGAGCAGAAGAAGGGAAAAAAGAAGAGAGACAGACAGACAGAGAGACAGAGAGAGACAGACAGACAGAGAGACAGAGAGAGAGAGAGTAGATAATCAGCGTTTCGACAATTTTTCCAGAAATGAAATAATCTGAGCTGATCTGGTGCTAATGTTCCACAAATGACATTGCTGGTGGCCTAAATGTCCCTATTTGCTCGTGTGCTCGCTTTTTGGAAAATACAGCATCAGAAAAAAAAGTCCCCCAAATACTATAGAACCCGCCAAAATTCCGTTATCTACTTTTATACATTTAAACCGAAATCCTTCATCTGTAAAATACGTTTTTCTTTGCGATAGAATTGTATTGCTAGGGGAAAACGACAACCGAGCTTGTTTATATGTGTATCACGTGATTGCTGTCAAGGTTTGTTGGTTTGTTTGTTTGTTTTTTGTTTGTTTGTCTCTTTGTTTCTCTGTTTCTTTTGGATGTTTATATGGTGTGTTCTTCTTCTTCTGCGTTCCCCGTGATCATGGTCTCAGACTTGCAGTCCTATGCTGGAAATGAAGGTGGTGGTCTTGATGAGGTCTTCTTTGGTGCCCCAGAGCTTTTCTGCTAGTGTGGCTCCATGGGGCCACTGCTGCGTCCGTGCATCTTGATACAGGGGGCAGGACTGCAGGATGTGCTCCGGGGTTTGTGGGCCTGTCTTACACGGGCAGTCAGGAGTGTGTGACAGCTTTATTCGGTACATGTGGTCTCGCAGGCGGCAGTGCCCCGTGCGTAGTCGGAATATGATTGTCTGATATGGTGTGTGTACGAATTCCCAGTGTTTCGACGCCCCCAGTGGGGTACATGAAATACACTCTCTGCCTTGACTGAACATGCCATGTCATTCCAGTTCCTTTTCTTGCTTTCCGTTTCCTTACCTTTGGTACCTTTCCCTCTCTTGCCTTGCCTTGCCTTGCTTTGCCTTTTCTTGTCTTTACTTGTCTTGCCTTGCTTGCCTTTACTTGTCTTGCCTTGCTTGCCTTGCTTTGCCTTTTCTTGTCTTGTCTTGCCTTGCTTGCCTTTTCTTGTCTTTACTTGTCTTTACTTGCCTTGCTTGCCTTTACTTGTCTTTACTTGTCTTGCTTGCCTTACTTGTCTTGCCTTGCTTGCCTTTACTTGTCTTGCTTTGTCTTTACTTGCCTTGCCTTGCCTATTCTTTACTTGTCTTGCCTTGCTTTGTCTTTTCTTGTCTTTACTTGTCTTGCCTTGCTTTGTCTTTTCTTGTCTTTACTTGTCTTGCCTTGCTTTGTCTTTTCTTGTCTTTACTTGTCTTGCCTTGCTTTGTCTTTTCTTGTCTGTACTTGCCTTGGTTGCTTTTTCTTGTCTTTACTTGCCTTGCTTTGCCTTTTCTTGTCTTTACTTGTCTTGCCTTGCCTTTTCTTGTCTTTACTTGCCTTTTCCCGTCTTTACTTGCCTTGCATGCCTTTTCTTGTCTTTACTTGCCTTTTCTTGCTTTGCCTTGCCTTTTCTTGCCTTGCTTTGCCTTGCCTTGCCTTGCTTTGCCTTGACTTGCCTGGCCTTTTCTTGCCTTTTCTATTCTTGCATTTTCTTGCCTTGCCTTTCCTTTTCTTTCTTTGCCTTTTCTTTGATGAAACCGCCCCCACCCACCCCCTCCTGCTGTGTGCACCATGTATGGAAGTAGTTATGATTGTTGCATGATGCTCTCGCCTTTCCTTGCCTCGCATTGCCTTGCCTTGCCTTGCCTTTCCTTGCCTTGCCTTGGAGGTGGTAGCCGCACCGTGTATAAGTAGTTATGTATCATAACTTGATGTAGTGTGTGTGTGTGTGTGTGTTTGTGTGTGTTTGTGTGTGTGTGTGTGTGTGTGTGTGTGTGTGTGTGTGTGTGTGTGTGTGTGTGTGTGTGTGTGTGTGTGTGTGTGTGTGTGTGTGTGTGTGTGTGTGTGTGTGTGTGTGTGTGTGTGTGTGTGTGTGTGTGTGTGTGTGTGTGTGTGTGCTGCGCTCTGATGATGAAGGCAGAGCTAAGAACCCCTTCAAGAGGTTGGAATCCGACACGCTGGTACTTACTTTTCTTTTTCTCTCTCTTTTTTTTTCTTTTTTTTCTTCTTCTTCTTCCTCCTCCTCCTCTGCCAACCGTTTCTTCTGTGTGGCCCCTACTACACAAGGGTCTGTGGTGGTGGGACCTTATCGGGTCCCCTGTCCCTGCACCTTTCACTTTCCCTCCCCCCCCCCTCCGTCCCCCTCCCCTCTCCCCTCCCCTCTCTCTCCTCTCCCTCTCCATCCTCTCTCGTGTCCTTCTCTGTGTCTGTGTCGCTGTCGTTGTCACATCCGTACACTGACATCAGCATGGTGGGCATGGGGCATGCACACACCATACACGAACGGGCGCGCGCACACACACACAGACACACAGATACAGACACACACAGACATAGACACAAAGACACACACAGACACACAGACAGACAGAAGACAGACACACACACACAGACACACGCCGGCAGACACAGACACACAGACAGACAGACAGACAGACAGACAGACAGACAGACAGACACACACACACACACACACACACACACACACACACACACACAGACACACACAGACACACAGACACACACACACACACACACACACACACACACACACACACACACACACCACATGTATTTCTTCATATGTCAGTTTGATTGTCAGATACAGCCTATACTAATGTACGGGTCTGAAATATAGAGTTTAACTGCTGATCAAGAATACATTGAAAGAATTATCATTTATCAGCACTGAAAGGTATTTTGGGTGTGAGTCCAAAGTTACCTAGACACGATATGGAAAAACAGGAAGATACCCACTTTTTTTCTTCTTTTTTTTTATCAATGCTTATGTAATGCGTTAAGTTCTGGCTTCGAATAGTATGTATGAATGAATACATAAATACAACAAAAAAAAGCTTATAATATGTTATCATCTCAGCAAAGTCAAAATTATGTTACATGGGCGTGTCGTGTTCATAATGTTTTATATATGTATGGATTTGGCTTTGTTTGGGAAGCACAAGGTGTGGGGAATGCTAAAATATTTCTTTCAGAATTCAAACAGAGACTAATTGATTCTTCCAGTCAATAATGACATGCTGTACTTGAAGGTCACGATTTCTTTCAAATGTATGCAAGTTTCAACGAAACTATAACTCCTAAAACTTATATATACCAGCTCAGGAATGTTAACTTTCGAAATTGCCTTGCCAAGTTTAGAATGGGTTTGTCTCCAATTAAACATAGTTATTTACAGTACAAGCCAAATTTGAATAATGCTGATAGTTGCTGTCCTTTTTGTTCCAACACGATTGAAAATGAAATATACTTTCTTTTTGTATGTCCGAAACTGAGACACGAATTGATACCGCTTAAATACTTCAGAAGCCCATCATTGTCCAGACCTTCAGTCCTAGCTAGTGAAAATTCTGAAACAATCTGGAAACTGTCGATGTATATCTATAAAGCACTAGCTTTGAGGATTTAATGCCTGAATGGTATGTAAATGAACACATGTTGCATACTACATTTTGCTGTGACTCCTGTTGTTATGGGCCAGAGGCGAGTTCTCTTTGTCTTTTATTTGTTTTTTCCTCCCTTCCTTTCCCTCTTATAATTTCTTTCTTTCTTCACTCCTTCGTTCTTTCATTCTCTCTCTCTCTCTCTCTCTCTCTCTCGCTCTCTCTCTCTCTCTCTCTCTCAAACCTCATTTTACTGACTGACAACTTCCTCGTTACCGGCCAGCTTGTCGTTTATTAATACAGTCTACCTGGGCGCCGTGTATGTCAGATGGTTCCCCAGTCCTCGTGACAGTGACATCCGTGCTTCGGTGTGTTGGTGGAGTTCTTCAAGAGACTTGTCTTTTGGCTGCCCAGCTGTTGGGAAAGAGATCACCTCCAACGTTTTGATCTGTGGCTGTTTTTTTTTTTTTAAATAATCCTTTTTTTTTTTTTTGTTATACCAAACAAATGGTGTATCGCTGTTCAGTGATGATGAAGTGAAAAATATTTTTAATGTTTGTTCAGCTACACCCCATGATGAAAGGCAATGACCTCTCCATTATTAAGATATACGTATCCATGAAATCAACAGCTTTCCTGGAAGTGATGATGAACATTTGGACCCAGTGATTTTTATTTATTTATTTATTTTTGTAAAGGACTTGTGTTGCAGTTTCCATTGTGTAATTGTTAGTATAAAAAGAAAATCACGGCACTGGGTTGTTTTTGGATTTTTTTCTTGTTTGTGTAATTCGTGTTTTGCCCCTGTTTACTGACTGGGTATTGATATGTTTTCCTGTCCTGTTCATATGAGTAAAAACACAACAAACTCTTGTCTTGTCTTCTCTTGTATCTGTACTCCCTCTCTCCCTTTCTCTTACTCCTTCTATCTATCCCCACCCCCACCCCCACCCCTCCACCCCCGTCCTTTCTCTGTTACCCTCACCCATGTACTCCCTCTCTCTGTCTCTTTCTCCCCCCCCCCTCTGTCTGTCTCTCTTTTCCCTCCCCCTCTCTCTGTCTCTCTTTTCCCTCCTCCTCTCTCTGTCTCTCTTTCTTCCCTCCTCCTCTGTCTGTCTCTCTTTCTTCCCCCCTCCTCTGTCTGTCTCTTTCTTCCCTCCCCCTCTCTCTGTCTCTCTTTTCCCTCCCCCTCTCTCTGTCTCTCTTTTCCCTCCTCCTCTCTCTGTCTCTCTTTTCCCTCCCCCTCTCTCTGTCTCTCTTTTCCCTCCTCCTCTCTCTGTCTCTCTTTTCCCTCCTCCTCTGTCTGTCTCTCTTTTCCCCCCTCCTCTGTCTGTCTCTCTTTTCCCTCCTCCTCTCTCTGTCTCTCTTTTCCCTCCTCCTCTCTCTGTCTCTCTTTCTTCCCTCCTCCTCTCTCTGTCTCTCTCTTTTCCCCCCTCCTCTGTCTGTCTCTCTTTTCCCTCCTCCTCTGTCTGTCTCTCTTTTCCCTCCTCCTCTGTCTGTCTCTTTCTTCCCTCCTCCTCTGTCTCTCTTTTCCCTCCCCTCTCTCTGTCTCTCTTTTCCCTCCCCTCTCTCTGTCTCTTTCTTCCCTCCTCCTCTGTCTCTCTTTTCCCTCCCCTCTCTCTGTCTCTCTTTTCCCTCCCCTCTCTCTGTCTCTTTCTTCCCTCCTCCTCTCTCTGTCTCTCTTTTCCCTCCTCCTCTCTCTGTCTCTCTTTCTTCCCTCCTCCTCTCTCTGTCTCTTTCTTCCCTCCTCATCTCTCTGTCTCTCTTTCTTCCCCCCTCCTCTCCCTGTCTCTCTTTCTTCCCTCCTCCTCTCTCTGTCTCTCTTTTCCCTCTTCCTCTCTCTGTCTCTCTTTCTTCCCTCCTCCTCTCTCTGTCTCTCTTTCTTCCCTCCTCCTCTCTCTGTCTCTCTTTCTTCCCTCCTCTCTCTCTGTCTCTCTTTTCCCTCCTCCTCTCTCTCTGTCTCTCTCTTTTCCCTCCTCCTCTCTCTGTCTCTCTTTCATCCCCCTCTCTCTGTCTCTCTTTTCCCTCCCCCTCTCTCTGTCTCTCTTTCATCCCCCTCTCTCTGTCTCTCTTTTCCCTCCCCCTCTCTCTGTCTCTCTTTTCCCTCCCCCTCTCTCTGTCTTTCTTTTCCCTCCTCCTCTCTCGGGTCTCTCTCTTTTCCCTCCTCTCTCTCTGTCTCTCTTTCTTCCCTCCTCCTCTGTCTGTCTCTCTTTTCCCTCCCCTCTCTCTGTCTCTTTCTTCCCTCCCCTCTCTCTGTCTCTCTTTTCCCTCCCCTCTCTCTGTCTCTTTCTTCCCTCCTCCTCTGTCTGTCTCTCTTTTCCCTCCTCCTCTCTCTGTCTCTCTTTTCCCTCCTCCTCTGTCTGTCTCTTTTCCCTCCCCTCTCTCTGTCTCTTTCTTCCCTCCTCCTCTCTCTGTCTCTCTCTTTTCCCTCCTCCTCTCTCTGTCTGTCTCTTTTCCCTCCTCCTCTGTCTGTCTCTTTCTTCCCTCCTCCTCTCTCTGTCTCTCTCTTTTCCCTCCTCTCTCTCTGTCTCTCTTTCTTCCCTCCTCCTCTCTCTGTCTCTCTTTCTTCCCTCCTCCTCTCTCTGTCTCTCTTTCTTCCCTCCTCCTCTCTCTGTCTCTTTCTTCCCTCCTCCTCTCTCTGTCTCTCTTTTCCCTCCTCCTCTCTCTGTCTCTCTCTTCCCTCCTCCTCTCTCTGTCTCTTTCTTCCCCCCTCCTCTGTCTGTCTCTTTCTTCCCCCCTCCTCTGTCTGTCTCTCTTTTCCCTCCTCCTCTCTCTGTCTCTCTTTTCCCTCCCCTCTCTCTGTCTCTCTTTTCCCTCCCCTCTCTCTGTCTCTCTTTTCCCTCCTCCTCTGTCTGTCTCTCACGCTTACTACCTCACTCTCTTTTTCTCTAACGCACAAGCCTCCACACACACACACACACACACTCACTCTCTCTCTCTCTCTCCCCTCTCTCTCTCTCCTTCCTATATCCCCGTCTCTCCCTCCAGCAGTCTGCCATTCACTCTTTAGCACTCTCCCTCCCCCTCCTTCTCCCCCTCCTCCCTCCCTCCTTCCCCATCCCTGACGCTCACACACTCCCCATCCTTCCTCTCTCTCTTCCTCCTCCTTCCCCCCCACCCCCCACCCCCCTGAGCCCCTCCTTCCGCCCACCACAGCCTGCAGCCAGTCAGCGACATCTCCCAGACTTGCAGCCAGCTGAGTGGTTGGTTGTTAGTTGTTGGTTCTCCCGCGCCTCTGTGTGTGTGTGTGTGTGTGTGTGCGTGCGTGTGTGTGTGTGTGTGTGTGTGTGTGTGTGTGTGTGTGTGTGTGTGCGTGTGTGTGTGTGTGTGTGTGTGTGTGAGAGAGAGAGAGAGAGAGAGAGAGAGTGTGTGTGTGTGTGTGTGTGTGTGAACACTTCATTCATGAAATCACAAGCCTGCCCCCTGTTATGTTTTCATACGTGTTCCTGTCAGAGTCTGGTCTACGTGTGAGATCGCCTGTCTCAGAAGGTGTTTGCTTCCTGCGTTCAGTTGTTGTTTTTTGTGCAACAAATTTGTGTGAATAGTTTGCTTTTCGTTCTGAAAACCTGCCACAGTTTCTAGTTTGGCGTTTGTTTTTGTTTAATTTTTTTGGCAAGTCTCGGCAAAAAATCTGATGTTTGGTGAAAACGACTTTATACAATAACTCTGGTGAGAAGAAGCCGGAAAGTTTTAGTTCTTTCTTCAGTTGGATACTTCACTGGTTTAATTAATCACCGTTCAGTTAGAAAGTTGTTTTTTTTAGTTGTCGGTGGTGGAATACCTTTGATAATTTTCTTTCTGTCGGTTTTTTGTCACTGAGATGCTGTTGTTGGTTTTTGGGGTGATTTGTAACCAACTTGAAAGACCTTGAAAAAGACTCAACTCTTTTCTGCCTAATTCACCAAGTGAACACTGACATTGTTGGTACAAACTAACAACACTGTGTCTGTTCGACAACAATACCAACAATAAACTGACGACAAAGGAAGACAGTGCGATCCTAGGAGAAAGTGCGATCCCAAGATAAACTGAAGAGAGAGGAAAGAAAGAAACTGTGACACCCGCCTCGATGATTCCACAAATAAGAATAGATCATCATTCTGTCGACTTTTTGGTGTTACGTTTAACATGAAATACTGAGGAAAAAAAAAAAAGAAAACGACCAGCTTCTTCCTGGAGTCTCGTCTATATATTTCTTTTTAACAACAATTTACACACAAAAAACTGTCTGTCTACTGACTTCGACAGAAGGCGTCCAGTGAAAGCGAGACTCTGACGTCATAGGAAGATTTGGAACCAGTGAGGAGCCCCTGGAGACGATCTGACAACGCCAAAGTACAGAGGAAGCTGTTAGACGTGAGAAGACATAACATGGAGTCCCAGGCGTCAAGAAGACTGCTTCTGTTGCTGGTTTTTCTGGGGACCGTCTGCCTTGGCCGGATTGATGCAAGAGCAGGTAATTTGGTGATGATCAGTGACTTCTGTATTTGTTTGCTCCATTGTTGTTTTTGTTGTTTCTTTTTTTTTTTTTTTTTTTTTGGTGTGTGTGTGTGTGTGTGTGTGTGTGTGTGTGTGTGTGTGTGTGTGTGTGTGTCACGGTGTGTCAGTTGTGTGTGTGTATGTGCGTGTGTCACGGTGTGTGTCACGGTGTGTGTGTGTTTTTTCTTTTTCTTTCTGTGTGTGTGTGTGTGTGTGTGTGTGTGTGTGTGTGTGTGTGTGTGTGTGTTTGCTTGCTTGCTTGCTTGCTTCCTAAGTATCTTTTACTTCATTATATTTTTACGTATGTATTTACTTGTTTATTTTGTTTAATTATTTTGTTTACTTTGAGTATGTAAAAAGGTTAAAGGTCACATAGGTTTTTACCGTGGTCATCGGAACATGTTCAGCTCATTTCAGTTCCAGTCACTCAAGAAGGCGTCACAGCGTTAGTTCGGACAACTCAGTCTTCTTCTTCTTCTTCTGCGTTCCCCGTGATCATGGTCTCAGACTTGCAGTCCTATGCTGGAAATGAAGGTGGTGGTCTTGATGAGGTCTTCTTTGGTGCCCCAGAGCTTTTCTGCCAGTGTGGCTCCATAGGGCCACTGCTGCGTCCGTGCATCTCGATACAGGGGGCAGGACTGCAGGATGTGCTCCGGGGTTTGTGGGCCTGTCTTACACGGGCAGTCAGGAGTGTGTGACAGCTTCATTCGGTACATGTGGTCTCGCAGGCGGCAGTGCCCCCGTGCGTAGTCGGAATATGATTGTCTGGGACAACTCAGTGAATCCATATACGCTACACAACATCTACTAAGCAGATGCCTGACCAGCAGCGTAACCCAATGCAGTTAGTCAGGTCTTGAGGAAGAAACATAAAAAAGGAGAGGGTACGGGGGGTGAAGGTAGGGGGTGGGGGGGGGGGGCAGTGAATTCATATTTAATGTGCATGGGTCTCGGCATACTAGGAATAGGAAGGAGGGGCCCAGCCCTCCGTCTCCTTCCGCCGTTTTAACTTTCCCCTTTCAAGGTCAGGTACACCATTCACACGGCCTGGGTGGATACAGGAGCATGCTAGACACGGGACCTCGGTTTATCGTCTCTTCCGAATGACTAGCGTCCAGACCATCATCAGTTCAAGGTCTAGTGGAGGGGGAGAATATATCGGTGGCTGAGCCGTGATTCGAACCAGCGCGCTCAGATTCTCTCGGTTCCTAAGCGGACGCGTTACCTCTTGGCCATCACTCCACCAATATAAAGATATCTTTAAAATATGTCGGTCTGTAGTTAAGCCTACACTACGTGCTTTGTGTGCTGTTGTTGCTGTTGTTATTTTTACTTGTCAACAGTGCCAATTTATTTTGTGTTGTTTCGTATTGTGTGTGTGTGTGTGTGTGTGTGTGTGTGTGTGTGTGTGTGTGTGTGTGTGTGTGTGTGTGTGTGTGTGTGTGTGTAGATTCGTCTTATAATTCTGACTCCTTATCCTTTTATTTGCGAATATTTGACTGATGACATCCCGCCAACACGTAACGTGCAGTTAACTTCCTGTGGATTTAAACCCGTCCCTTTAAACACACTCTCTCTCTCTCTCTCTCTCTCTCTCTCTCTCTCTCTCTCTCTCTCTCTCTCTCTCTCTCTCTCTCTCTCTTTCTTTCCTCCTCGATTTCCAGGCTCCCTGCATCAATGTCTAAAAACAGGCCGATAAGTGCCTATTCCTTTTCCCTCGATAAAAAAAAAGTTTCGATTTCGATTTCGATTTCTATTTGGTGAACCTTTCATCTTACCTGATTGCGGCATTATAGTGAGAAAGGTATCCCCCACCTTTTGGATATTCTGTGCTGGAACTGAATTTCCTCTTTTGTATTTCGTTCTCTTTGGGGTTTTTTTTTCAGGCTTTCCCCTTTTTGTCGTTTCTTCCTTTGTGTAATTTCTCCCTCTGCTGGTCCATTCACATATGGGTTTTTTTCTTTCTAGAAAGTTTTAATTATGTTTTGTACTCTTTTTATTTCATTTTAAAAAAAACCCCAACAACATGATAATTGGATATTCTCACTATGGTATCTTTTTTTTTTTTTTTTTTTTTTTGGGGGGGGGGGGAGTTTTCCGCTTTTGTGTGTGTGTGTGTGATGTTCGTTCGTTCGTAATTTTAGTTTTTTAGTGTGTGCCTGCTGGATATGTACATGTATTTATACGTATGTTTTTATATGATGTATATGTTAACTCTTTCCATACGAACGGCGAAAGAGGCGACGTTAACAGCGTTTCACCCCAATTACCATCATCAAAATATTGCAAGCGGAAGGCTCTTATACTGAAGACTTGAATGTTGACAAAGAATACCACAATTCTGACGACGGAAGCTAAAGGTTGGGTCATTGAGACACCCACTGGACATCCGAGGGGTCTGTGTAGAGGAGAAGAGAGGACTGGCCGTACTGAGTGAGTTAAGGTGTTGTATTTTTCCTCTAGTGCCGAAAAATGGATGGACATTAGAGGCATGTCGTAGGTCTGTGTGCATGAATGTGACTGTACTTGTGTCTGACTTTCTTTTCTATTTTTATTTTTATTTTTTTAAATTTTTATAAATCATTATTATTATTGATTATTATTCTTCCCCAAGTTCTACTGATCGGTATTCACAGTTTTTCAGCCTTTTTATTGCTCAATGTGGTCGGCTTGGCTATAAGCAACATGGATGAATAAAAATATATATAAAAATTCTCCACCCCCGTACCCCGATGAAGGCTCCGCCAGGATTCATAGTTCTTTTTCTTTCTGTCTGTCTGTTTTCTTCTCCTTCTTTCTTTCTGCCTTATTCTTTAAATTGAAACTGTCCTCGTTGAAATTGTGCGTTACTCAGTAACAAATACTGGTGTGTTTTTTTGTTTTTTGTTTTTTTTGTTTTTTTTTTGTTGTTGCTAGTTTATTTGTTTGTTTGGCTTCTTATTATTTTTTGGGATTGTCTGCTATTTTGTGTGTGTACTTTTTCTCCTTTCTGTAGTTTTACCACATCTTTTCTGTTATTTTTTTCTCTTCAGTTTTTTCTGTCTTTTCTTTGTTTCCTCTTTTTCTTTTCCTCTTCTTTCTTTCTGCTTTTATATATGTAGTGAGGAAAATACGGTCATGGATTTTTTCTCTCTAGTGTTAACCCCCAAGGACAGCGAGAACTGAAGTAATACACAAAAATCATAATTATTTGCACAAGTTTCGCTGTTTCAAATGAGATCGAAAATTAAAAGGCGTGGGGGTCAGTGACAATGTAGGAGGAAAAGATTTTTTAGTTACTTAATTAAGCAGCCAGTTGAAAAATCTATTAAACATGAAAAAAAGAGAAGAATTATTTAAGTAATTTATGCCGGATTGACGGGAAACATAAAGTAATTATTCCGTTAAAAGAAAGTGTTCGGGATGACGAGCAGATGAAACAGAAGAAGTGGAAGAAAAAATTATCTGACCCCCCTCCCCCCTCCCAAGCTCCCTCCCCGCCCCGCCTCAGAAACATTAACAACAAACTGACCAGCTATTGGCATCACTCATTCAATGATGACGGGACCTGAGCTAGGACGTTGACTGATATCTGCGAGTGAAGTGTCGCGTTTGTGACCCCGACGTTTTTAGGCAGCCATGCTGATTTGGGAAGTGGGTATTTTTGCGTTTACCATAACCCACCGAATTCTGACATGACTTTTAACATGCGCATATACTGCACATGTATACGCATGAAGGGGGTTCAGGCAATGGCATGTCTGCACATATTCATGTTGACCTCAGTGGGAGATCTAGAAAAAAAAGAAAAAGAAAAAAAAAAACTCCACCCACCAGGCACCGACACTGGGCTCGAACCCTGGACTCTAGGATTGAAAATGTAACGCTGCAGCCACTCTTTGATTGTACTGTCCGGTGGTGATCGTGATGATGATTGTAATGATAATGATAATGATAAAAAGAAGAAGGAGGAGGACGACGACGACGACGAAAGAGAGAGAGAGAGAGAGAGTACACCTTTGGCTGCGTCACACACACAAAGACTCAACTGTATCGTCAGAATCCTCTTTACAGTCGTATATAACGACATCAGTGGACACAGCAAGCGAGATGCAGACCGACAGACACTTGCCGTCAATGTCCGAGTTCGGTGTCGGCAGATTCATGAGTAACTGTCGCTGGAGGGACAGTGGTGGCTGTCTGCACTGACTCATGTGGGGGAGGGGGAGGGGATGGAGAGGGGAGTGGGCCGGGGGTGGGGGTGGGGGAGCTCACTCAGTCTGATTCCGTGACGAAACGATTATTGTCGTCAGTAAGGGGTCGGGGCTTAGTCTGTGTTATCCCAAATGCATCAGATCAGAACAGGCACTACTGAACTCCACCGAAGTGACTACTCACTGAGCAGCAGTGCAGGGTTTCCTCTGGTGTGTGACCTTCTGGCGACCTAACATTGATAGAACTTTCCCTGTGGACTACTGACGCTGGAAATGCGGCGGACGAACCAGGAGTGAGCGGCGTGGGGGTAATGCCGCAACTGAGGCCGGGGTACAGATGATGGGGCAGAAAAAAAAAAGAGAGAGACAGACAGACAGACTGACAGATAGACCAGTTGGAGAGGCGGGATTCTCTCCAGTCCATGGATAGCTGGGCACATCATTAGGGGGTGGGTGGAGAGGTCCACCGCACTGACCGACACCTAAAACCTCATCTCAGCTGATACCGCTGACACGTTCTGATCTCGCCGCTGCCAGCCACAGGCACTGAAGCGGCCTTTTAACTGCATTCTATCCACTGCATTTCACGGTCCACCCCACGGATCCCTTCAGTTCATAGCCCACTAAGCTTCCCCTGTTAAGCTGGACTCCCTGGGGTTTTTTTTCTGTGGAGGTTTGAACTGACCATAGGTGACGAATGGTGTAAGAATTAATATTGATATAATTTTTATAATCGTGTGACCGCCCCCCCCCCCCTCTCTCTCTCTCTCTCTCTCAAACACACTCACGCACTCTCTCTCTCTCTCACACACACACACACACACACACACACACACACACACACACACACACACACACACACACACACACACACACACACACACGTGCAAATGCGAGCATACGCACAAGTCCGTCAGAACGATCTCCAAACAGACGTCGTGTATTTATGAATTGTTTACATTACAGAAAAAGACGAAACAAAAACAGTCATACGTCTTTCTCAGAATGGCAGGTATTTCGGTGTTCGTTTTGGGCTGGGGGAGAGAGAGGAATTCATTCAAAGAAATCCACGAACAAGTGATCAGAAAAAAAACAACAACAGGGAGACATCAGTGATATGATGATTACTAAAACTAAACAGGTTTTGTGTGATGCATACGTATGAAGGATTAGTATGGAAGTGCTTTCATTTGTCTCTAGTCAAGATTCAGCGATAGAGGAAGAAGAAGAAGAAGAAGAAGGAGGAGGAGGAGGAGGAGGAGAACAAGAAGAACAGGAAGAAGAAGAACAGGAAGATTGTTATTTTCATTACTATCATCATCATCATCATTGTTATTATCACGATCATCATTATCATCATCACTATTAATCTAAAGTGATTCTAAACATTCTAAAGAGGACATTTTCAAACTCGACCCCACCCAGGGTTGGGTTGTTTTTTGTTTTTTTTGTGTGTGTTTTTTTATACTCCAGGTGAAATCCTGTAGGGGTAAGAGGAGAGGGGGTGGTGGCTCAAAACAACAGGTTCACCGTCAGTCTAGTTCAGCTCCCCCGTGCACAAAGACAAGAAGATGAACCGCACCATTTTGCTCTTCGCCATAGCAGACCACCCCTTCTGTGAGCTGGGTGATAGAAGATAGCTGTAGGGTGTGAATGGGCGTGAGAAGGAGGGTGGGGGTAAGTTGGACGGGGTGGGTGGGGGGGGGGTGATGGGTGGGGTTCGAGGGGCGGGGGGCCGGGGGGTGAGCGGGGGGGGGGGGGGGGGGGGGGGGGAGGGATTGCGGGCGGAGAAGTGAGGGTTCTTCTTCTTCTTCTTCTTCGTTCGTGGGCTGCAACCCCCACGTTCACTCGAACACAAAGACACGAATGGACTTTTACGTGTAAGACCGTTTTTGTTCGTTTGTTTATTTCACCCCCGCCATGTAGACAGTCGTACTCCGTTTTCGGGATTGTGCAAGTTGGGTATGTTCTTGTTTCCATAACCCACCGAACGCTGACATGGATTGCAGGATCTTTAACGTGCGTATTTGATCTTCTGCTTAAGCATGCACACGACGGAAGGGGGGTTCAGGCACAAGCAGGTCTGCACATCAGAAAAATCAGAAAAATTTCCACCAGGCGACGTTACGGATATTCGAACCCGGGAACCCTCCGATTGAAAGTCCAACGCTTTAACCACTCGGCTATCGCGCCTGAGGAGTCAGGGGTTATTTTCCGCCACAATCCTGGACGTCCTGGGATCGATGGATGATGAAGTCAGCTGGCATGTCGGGGCTGGGGGGAGAGGTCAGTGTGAGGGGAGAGAGTCCGGAGAGACAGAGACAGAGAGAGAGAGAGAGAGAGAGAGAGAGAGAGAGAGTTATTTCGGAAAGATTGTACTCTGATGGGTTCCTTTGGTTTAGTCTGCCCAGATTTCCTTTCTCGCCCCCCTCACCCCCCCGGCCCCCACGCCCCTCTCCCCACACCCTGACCCACCCAACACTCCCCTACCATCTGTGTGGGGTACCCGATAATTTTCCTCCTTTTCTCTGTCTGTCTGCCTGTCTCTGTCTCTCCTTCTCTCCCTCCCCCCCTATGGATGAAAGAAAGCACACCAGTGCTACCCTGTCTCTGTCTCTCCTTCTCTCCCTCCCCTCCTATGGATGAAAGAAAGCACACCAGTGCTACCCTGTCTCTGTCTCTCTTTCTCCTCAACACTCCCTCAAGAGGAAAAAAACCGCGAAAATCATAAATAAAATAATGTGTCATTGTGTATACGTCGTCTGATATAAAAACCAAAAAAAAATTTAAAAACTTTGCAATTGGGTTGGAACATAACGCATTGTACAAATGACTTATCCCATTACCATGGTGAAATTCGATATTAAAGACAATTTCACTCCCCCCCCCCCCCCCCCCCTCTCTGTTCGTCTGTCTGTCTGTCTCTCTCAGTCTGATTCTCTCTCTCTGTGTCTCTCTCTCTGTCTCTCTTTCTGTGGTGTTCACGTGATGTCTTATCACAGTCTGGTCACCTTCCAACACATACACACGCATACATACTCACATAGTCTCTGTGTGTGTGTGTGTGTGTGTGTGTGTGTGTGTGTGTGTGTGTGGTGTTTATGTGATAGTATCTTATCACATCGTCTGGTCACCTTCCAACACACACGCACATATTCGCATACTCTCTGTCTGTCTGCCTGTCTGTCTGTCTTTCTCTCTCTGTTTCTCTGTCTGTCTCCCCACCTGTGTGTGTGTGTGTGTGTGTCTGTCTGTCTGTCTGTCTCTCTGTCTCTCTGTGTCTGTCTGTCTGTCTCTGTCTGTGGGTCTCTCTGTCTGTCTCTATCTCTGTAGGTCTGTCTGTTTCTGTCTATCTCTGTAGGTCTATCTGTCTGTCTGTTTCACTGTATGCCTCTCTCACTCCGTCTGTCTGTCTGTCTATCTATCTATCTCTCTCCCTCTGTCTCTCCCTGTCTGTCCGTCTGTCAGTCTGTGTGTCTGTCTGTCTCTCTGTATGTCTCTCTCACTCCGTCTGTCTGTCTATCTATCTCTCTCTCTCTCTCTCTCTCTATATATATATATATATTATATCCATGTCCACCTGT
>NC_134878.1:48489003-48504003 GCF_041734735.1 Babylonia areolata
CTGTCTGCATCCCTTCATTTCAGTGATCAAGGTCTGCACTGATCAAAGCAGAAAACAGCAGTGATAGTGTGTGTGTGCGCGCGCACGCGCGCGCGCGCGCGCGCGTGTGTGTGTGTGTGTGTGTGTGTGTGTGTGTGTGTGTGCGTGTGTGTGTCTCCCTGTGTGTCTCTGACTCCATCTCTCCCCCCTGCTCCCCCCCCCCCTGTGTGTGTGTGTGTGTGTGTGTGTGTGTGTGTGTGTGTGTGCGTGTGTGTGTCTCCCTGTGTGTCTCTGACTCCATCTCTCCCCCCTGCTCCCCCCCCCCTGTGTGTGTGTGTGTGTGTGTGTGTGTGTGCGTGTGTGTGTCTCCCTGTGTGTCTCTGACTCCATCTCTCCCCCCTGCTCCCCCCCCCCCTGTGTGTGTGTGTGTGTGTGTGTGTGTGTGTGTGTGTGTGTGTGTGTGTGCGTGTGTGTGTCTCCCTGTGTGTCTCTGACTCCATCTCTCCCCCCTGCTCCCCCCCCCCCCTGTGTGTGTGTGTGTGTGTGTGTGTGTGTGTGTGTGTGTGTGTGTGTGCGTGTGTGTGTCTCCCTGTGTGTCTCTGACTCCATCTCTCCCCCCTGCTCCCCCCCCCCCCTGTGTGTGTGTGTGTGTGTGTGTGTGTGTGTGTGTGTGTGTGTGTGTGTGTGTGTGTGCGTGTGTGTGTCTCCCTGTGTGTCTCTGACTCCATCTCTCCCCCCTGCTCCCCCCCCCCCCCCTGTGTGTGTGTGTGTGTGTGTGTGTGTGTGTGCGTGTGTGTGTCTCCCTGTGTGTCTCTGACTCCATCTCTCCCCCCTGCTCCCCCCCCCCCCTGTGTGTGTGTGTGTGTGTGTGTGTGTGTGTGTGTGTGTGTGTGTGTGCGTGTGTGTGTCTCCCTGTGTGTCTCTGACTCCATCTCTCCCCCCTGCTCCCCCCCCCCTGTGTGTGTGTGTGTGTGTGTGTGTGTGTGTGTGTGTGTGTGTGTGTGTGTGTGTGTCTCCCTGTGTGTCTCTGACTCCATCTCTCCCCCCTGCTCCCCCCCCCCCTGTGTGTGTGTGTGTGTGTGTGTGTGTGTGTGTGTGTGTGTGTGTGTGCGTGTGTGTGTCTCCCTGTGTGTCTCTGACTCCATCTCTCCCCCCTGCTCCCCCCCCCCCCCTGTGTGTGTGTGTGTGTGTGTGTGTGTGTGTGTGTGTGTGTGTGTGTGTGTGTGTGTGTGTGTACGCGCGTGTGTGTATCTCCCTGTGTGTCTCTGACTCCGTCTCTCCCCCCTGCCCCCCCCCCTCAACCCCCCCTCCTCTGTGTGTGTGTGTGTGTGTGTGTGTGTGTGTGTGTGTGTGTTTCCGTACATCCCATAACCCCGACTTCCATTCAGACCACAGTTCGCATGCTCTCTTTTGAAATCAAAAGGACAGAACAGTAACATATATCTCATGAATAATCACGGTACAGACTTTGCATTTGTAGAAATATAACCCCACCCCACCCCCATTGTTTATCATCTGTGAATGTGAACAGACGAGACCATTTTACCCCATTCATTGATTTGATAATTTCTGCAGTTCCATGATTTGTTTCCATTGGCAATGTTTTTCGTGACGATGTTTGAAATAGTTCAAAGTTTAATTCAGAGAGCACATTGTAGTAATTCCAGCATTCATGTTAACTAGTTAAATAGTTTGTTGTTTTCTTTTTGTTTTTGTTTTTATTCAATGCAAATTACGGGACAGAGGGCGAGAATGAAAGGCGTGATCAGATGTGGAAAGGGTAAGATGAGTGAGCCGCGGATTTACGTCGAAAATCAACAATCATGGAGAGACGTTTTAGACAAAAGAACGAAAGAACGAACCCACACAAGTGTTAAAAAAAAGCAAAAAAAGCAGGTCAGACATAATGGTGTCCACTCACAAAACGAAACGTCTAAACAGACTGATAAACGTCGACAAACAACACCCCACCCCACGTCCACACCCCCACCCCAAGACTTCCACCCGGCCCCGCGCCTCTGTCAGCCGGGTTGATGCACAGCAGGTCAGGATCGGGTTGCAGCCAAAGCAAACTGGCGAGGCCCGGACCTGTCGTGTCAGAAACCTGGCACCGTCAGACAGAAGATGTTATCTGCCAGGAAGCACAACATAACACGCCATGACGTTTGCAAGCCTCGTCCACTTTCCACTGCGGTGACTTGACTTGACTGACTCTCGACCATCGCGCTCAATAGTCCCTTTCAGCTACAGTGCTCTCGACTAGCTAGCTTCATTCAGTCCCTGACCGACTCTACATACACTGTATGGGAGCTGAGCAGTCTAGTACAGTACAGCGTTCTTTTCCTACAAGTCCATGGTAGTCACAGTAGTCAGTAACAGTCGCTCGGTTTTTTTTTGGGTGAGTCCAGCGTTCAGTTCCTTGTTGACTCAGCTGCGTGGAGTTAGTAACGGGGCGGCGGTGTGAATGTTTTGGGTACTAATGACGGTTAACGTATTTTTGGAAGGACTAACTAAATAAACAGCGAAAGAAAAGATGCTGATGGCGGACTTTATTCTTTGGGGGTGTTGGGGAGGTGGGGGAAGAGCGTGATGAGGGGGGGAGGGTGAGGGTGGAGTGATGTAGGAACATGGGGTTGCCACTGTTCTTCTCTCTAAACATTGTAGGATAGTCCGAAAGCGGAGAAGGAGTAGGGTAATATGACTGAGGGGGAGAGGGGAGGGGAGGGGAAGGGAAATATGATTCAGGGAGGAAAACAGGACCAGACACACAAGATTCACAGAAACTGGTGTGACACACACAAAAAACAACAACAACACCGTCATACCGATTATCATTATCATCATCATCATCATCATCATCAGTATTAATAGACACACAAGATATACAGAAACTGATGTGACACGAAAAAAGCACCAACACCGTCATACCGATTATCATCATCATCATCATCATCATCATTGTTGGATCTTTATGGAAATCGTGCTGACTGAAACAGAACGGAGTTTGCACGTGCAGATGACTGGTTGTATTTCGGTTCTTGGGTTGACCACTCTGTCACATGATACAGGCCCACAGAGAGGTGGGGGAGTGGGGGGTGGGGGGGGAAGGTCACACTCACATCATCGATCATGAAGCACATTGTCACGAACATAACAAACAACCCTACAACAGTCACAGAGATATAACGGCACTCTGAACAAGCGTGCCTGAAAGCAAGCAAGGACACACACACACACACACACACACACACACACACACACACACACACACACTGACACACACACACACACACACACACACACAACAACAACAACAACAACAACAACAACTCTCTCTTCCTCTCCCTCTCTCTCTGGTGTGAACCGTGACACGGAACTGAGCAGTCACGCTTTTGAGCTCTCCTTTTGGACGCCTGATTTGACGTACCTACGTGGTACTGTACGGTCAAAGTTGGACTGTACCTTTCTGAACGATCATGCCTTCTGGGCCACTTGCGTTCAGGTCTGTGTGTGGTCACTTTGGGGCAGTTTTTCTAACCTTCATGTTGAAGCGTGAGAAATTCAAAGTCGCCATGCGAGTAGCTGAAGACGCGTGCAGACGGTGTCACTGTTGGAGTGCTCCTCATTTTACTCTTCTACGGAGATGTGATACACCGTTGTGGAGACGTGGAGCTCAACCCAGGACCTGGCCCCAAGTCTGACAGCCTGAGGCAGACCCGACTGGGCAGCGGCGGAGGATCGTCTCGCAGGGAGAGTTCTGACAGACCGGCATCTACATCCGAGACGACGTCAGCACACCCCGAGGAACCAACACTGAAAGATGTCATGGCCTTGCTCAACAATATCAACAGTAAGTTTGACAAAAAGATTGATCAAATGACTCAAGAGTTCGACCAAAAGTTCAATCAGATGTTTCAAGAGTTTAGAGATGTGAAAGAACTGTATTCAAATCTCAATGATGATGTTTCTGACTTAAAACAAGAACTTTCCGATGTAAAAAGAGAAAATGAAAAGCTAAAGAGTGAAAATGGTGTGCTTAGTGAAAGAGTAGACACTTTAGACAGAAAGGTGGATGACTTAGAGGGTCGTTCAAAGAGAAACAATCTCATTATTCATGGAATCCCACGTCATGAAAAAGAGTCTTGGCAGGACTGTGAGGAGCTGGTACAGGAGATGTTTACAGATAAACTAGAATTATCTGAAGATGTTCAGTTTGAGCGTGTCCATCGTCTCAGTTCAAAGCCTAACTCTCCCATAGTAGCTTGCTGTTCGTACTTCAAAGATAAGGACAGAGTTCTGAGAGCAAGGCAGAAATTAAAAGGCAGTCAGATTTTCATAAACGAAGATTTCTCGGTTCGTGTGAGAGAGATTAGAAAGAAGCTAGTGCCATATATGAAGTCTGCCAGAAGCCAAAACAAGAAGGTTTCTATGGTCTATGATCATCTCATCATAGAAAATAAGAAATATGGACTGGACACTGATAACAAACTGATTGAGTTGAAATAGAGGTCCGGCCGGCCCTTTATTTCGAAATTGTCCACACAAAATAAACCGGGAGGAATAAAGATTAAACAGACACCGGGTGTTCATGCTATGTACGCACCGAATTCACGTGCGGTCAGATGTGTGGGGTGTATGTCCTGTCATGGGTTGACACTTGCTGGGTCAGTTGAACCGGTGCAGTGTGTGTGTCGTGTGTGTCGTGTGTGTTGTGAGCAGGAAGTTGATAACAAATGTGCGACTGATTGTCAGTTGAAACGTAGTGGGAAGTGTGTGGATGATGTGAGATGTGAGAATGATTGTCAGTTGAAACGTAGTGGGAAGGGTGTGGATGATGTGAGATGTGAGAATGATTGTCAGTTGAAACGTAGTGGGAAGGGTGTGGATGATGTGAGATGTGAGAATGATTGTCAGTTGAAACGTAGTGGGAAGGGTGTGGATGATGTGAGATGTGAGAATGATTGTCAGTTGAAATGTAGTGGGAAGGGTGTGGATGATGTGAGATGTGAGAATGATTGTCAGTTGAAACGTAGTGGGAAGGGTGTGGATGATGCGAGATGTGAGAATGATGACAAAGTTTGTGGTAATGGAGACGATTTCATTCCAGTTTCTCATGATAATGAATGTCACGATATTGTGGTGGATAATGTATTACAGTCGAGTGATGGTGTAAAATGTGCACAGCAGTGTGACTTATATGCTTTAAAAGAGATGAGAGAAGGTGACAGTGCCGTGGGTGTTATGGTTGGGGATGGGATGGGAGGGGAGAAAAATATTAACGATACAGTCAGAGATGATGTGGATGATTCTTTTACTGGAAGGAAGTCCAGTGGAGGTCGAGACGATCGCGTGAATGAACGGGGTGATGTTAATGATAGCGGGGAGATAAGTGGAATAGATGAAGACTTTTTTTCCAAACAGGAAGGATTTTTTGATTCACTTGTAAATATGTTTTCTTTTCTTCATTGGAATGTATGTGGTTTGTTTTCAAAAATGGACGATGCAGATTTCATCCGATTTGTTTCCATGTTTGATTTTGTTTGTTTGGTGGAAACCTTTGTTGAGAAATTTGACTCCTGTGTGTTCAGAGACCATACATCTTTTGTAAAGCCTGCAGTGCGGTTGACACGCCAGGGAAGGTGTTCAGGGGGAGTAATTTGTTTTGTCCGCAATACTTTGCTTTCTCATGTGCATCCAATTGAATGTGACAGTGATTATTGTTTGTTATTCTTGCTAGACAAAGATATTTTTGGTTTTCGTAAGAATGTTTTATTTGTATGCACTTATATCCCACCTGAAAATGCACCTTATTACAGTATGCATGAGTTTAGTAGTGGTATTGATATGCTGGAAGAGTGCGTTGTTGATAAGCTATTATCATTTGATGATGTTGATATTTTGTTATGTGGTGATTTGAATGCAAGAACTTCAAATATTTTTCCTAATGTTGTTCTCGAAAATGAATTGCATATCAATTATAAAAATGACATTGGTACTAATGTACAAAGGCGCTCTGAAGATAAGATATTAAACACTTTTGGGAAAAAACTTTTGAACATGTGCACTGCATTAGGACTCTATATTTTGAATGGGGTATGTAATGGCGACCGTGAAGGTTGCTTCACATACATTTCTGATCAGGGGTGTAGTGTCAATGATTATTTTCTGGCATCTTTGAATCTTTTTGAGTCTGTGAACGAAAAAATAGCTCTGAATGTTGTGGAAAGAATAGAATCAGATCATTTGCCTCTTGTACTATGTATTGAAAAGCAAAATAAATTGAAATTCGATAGAAGTAAATTAGGTAAAAATACTGAACAATTTATAGTTAGATATTGTTGGAAAGAAGAACTGGGTCAAGATTTCTTTAACTCTATAAATTCACATGAAGTACAGGACGAGCTTGCTGCTGCAGAAGACCTTATCACTGTTAATGTTAACGAAGCATTGGATAGATTTAATGACATTATCAAAGATCAAGCTAGTATTATGATGAAAAGAATACCATCAAATGTAGCTGTTGAACGAAAGGGCTGGTTTGATTATGAATGCAAGAAAACAAGATGTGAGGTGCGAAAATTATTAAGAAGATATAGAAGAACACTGGATAAAAATGATAGAGCCTCGCTGTGCATTGCAAGACGTGAATATAAAAACTTGATCAAAAGAAAAAAGAAAGAACATAATGAAATGTTATTAAACGATCTTTTAAACTCTGTTAATGATCAGCAGATGTTTTGGGAAAGAATCCATAGGGTAACAAAAAAGAAATCACAACCTCAAAATGACATTTCTATTGATGACTGGTATAGACATTTCAAATCTGTATTAGAAAAGGATGATGGAGTAATTAGTGAGGAAGAGGTTGTAGATAATGATGAACAGTATGTATATGATAGAGAAATATCAAGAGAAGAAGTTTTGCTTGCAATAAAAAGACTGAAAAATGGTAAATCGGCTGGTCCAGACGGTCTTATAGGTGAATTCTTTAAGAAGTCTGGAGAGAATGTTGTTAACTTTTTAGTTAAGCTGTTTAATTATTTGTTTGATACTGGTTATTATCCGGAAAACTGGAAGGAATCTATAATATTGCCATTATTCAAAAAAGGTGATGTAAATGATGTGAATAATTATAGAGGTATTTCTTTATGTAACATATGCAGTAAATTGTATAGCTCTATTATTAACAATAGATTACAAGAATGGATAACAATGAATGATATAACTGGAGAATATCAAGCTGGCTTTAAAAAAGACTATTCTACAATTGATCATATATTTGTGTTATTAGCTGCAGTTCAGAAACAATTTGCAAATAATAAGAAGTTATATGTTGCGTTTGTTGACTTTGAGAAAGCATTTGACTCCATTTCTAGAAAATTGTTATGGCCTGTTTTATTGAAAAATGATATAAAAGGTAAGCTGTATTTTTGTCTCAAAAGTATGTATAATGAAGTGAAAGCAAGAATAAGATCGGGGGCCAAATTGTCAGACTTTGTCTATTGCAGTCGTGGGGTCAAACAAGGGGATGTATGTAGTCCAGTTTTGTTTTCTGTGTTTATCAATGAACTTGCATTGGAGATAATTGAAAATGGACAACATGGTGTTACCTTTGATTTGATTGAATTATTTATTTTACTCTTTGCTGATGATATTGTCTTACTATCTGCAACAATAGTTGGTTTACAACGACAACTGAACAGTTTGTATATGGCGGCAACAAGACTAGAACTGAAGGTTAATATGTCGAAAACAAATATTATTGTTTTTCGTAAAGGGGGGTATTTGGCACGAAATGAGAGGTGGGTCTATGGCAATGAAAGTGTCACTGTGGTGAATGCATATAAATACCTTGGGATTTACTTTTCAACCAGACTTAGCTTTAGTTCAGCATGCCAAGATATAGTTAGCAGAGCAAAGAAAGCTGTTATGATTATTCTTCATGTTTTATATAAGCTGGATTGTAGCTCTTTTAGTTTGTTTAATAAATTGTTTGATTCCCAGGTTCAACCAATAGCACAATACGGTGCTGAAATTTGGGCGTTTGAGAAGGGCTTAGAAATTGAACAAATACATCTGTTTGCACTGAAACGCTTCCTCAATGTTGACAGTCGAACTCCAAATGATCTTGTATATGGTGAAGTAGGGAGGTTTCCAATTTATATAAATTCTTACATTACATGTATTAAGTACTGGTTAAAAATAACGCGTATGGAAGAAAATAGGTTGCCATGTAAAGCTTATAAGACATTGTACAATTTAGATAAGCATGGTAAAAAGACATGGGTTACAAATGTTCGTCAGTTTCTAAATTCACATGGATTTTCTTATGTATGGGACAACCAAGGTGTCCAGTGTATTCCTGGTTTCATAAAAACTTTCAGACAAAGAGTCATTGATTGCAGATGGCAGGACTGGCATGACCATATATATACCAGTGATAGATTTGCTCAATATAGACTTTTTAAGACTACGTGTGCGACTGAGCCATATCTTATGATTAGAATGAGTAGGTATGTTAAATGTGCTTTGACTAAATTTAGATTTGGTATTTCTGATATTGCCAGCCATCGTTTAAGATACAGGTCCAATGGTGAACGTGAACAGATGTGTCGCTTGTGTCAAAAGGGAAAAGAAGATGAGATCCATTTTTTGTTTTGTTGTCCTGCCCTATTAGACCTTAGACTACAGTTAATTGAACCCAAATATTATAACAGCCCTTGTAGTTTTAGATTGAACTTGTTATTATCATCCAGAAAGGAAACTACCCTTGGTGGGCTTGCAATCTATATTTACAAATCTTTGAAAAGGTTGAAGGTTATATTATCGTAGTGGTTTGTTTTGTGGTTGTTGTTGTTGTTTTTGTTTGTTTGTTTATTTTGTAAGTGTACTATATGACATGTGTGGTATATTGCTGTTGTAGTAGTTAGACTTTGATTGTGTGCAATTTATGGTATACAAAGTATGTTACTGTTGTATTCAGTATGACTGTTATGATTCCTATATTTCAATGTACATGTGTCACACCTCTTCAGTAAGGGGCTATGGCTTTTATTTGAATAAAACATTTCGTTTCGTTTCGTTTCCCTCTCTCTCTCTCCATTGTCTCTTAAAGTGCTTAAAGTGGAAAGACGTAAAAATTGAAAACGCACACACGCTGCTGGCGTGCTCCGCACACACACACACACACACACACACACACACACACACACACACACACACACACACACAGATAGATACATACATACATACATACATAGACAGATAGATAGATCACGGCAGATGGCAAACACTGAGATGGAAAGCAATCATCTTGACGTGAGAAATGTCTGATATGGGGGCGCCTTGATATGACTTTGCTCCTGACTGAATTATTGGCTCCACTGACAAAATAGCATTGAAACATCATACAACGGTTTTTTGCCCCTGTGTGTGTGTGTGTGTGTGTGTGTGTGTGAGTGTGTGTGTGTGTGTGTTGTTTAGAAGTGTATTGCGTAGTACCGTAGAAGGTCGCATCACGAATTATTGTTGTATGCGTTATATTACATCGTGATGTTTCTTTGTCAATACGTGGACATCGTGATGTTTCTTTGTCAATACGTGGATTTTTCTGTTTCAAACTTCGGCTGCTGTCTCTTCTAACAGAGCTCCTCGCCACAGTAGTGTCACCTTTTCCTCTTCTTGTTGATATAGTTCTGTTCCCATCTTCTTCTTCTTCTGCGTTCACTCGTATGCACACGAGTGGGCTTTTACGTGTATGACCGTTTTTACCCCGCCATGTAGGCAGCCATACTCCGTGTTCGGGGGTGTGCATGTTGGGTATGTTCTTGTTTCCATAACCCACCGAACGCTGACATGGATTACAGGATCTTTAACGTGCGTATTTGATCTTCTGCTTGCATATACACACGAAGGGGGTTCAGGCACTAGCAGGTCTGCACATATGTTGACCTGGGAGATTGTAAAAATCTCCACCCTTTACCCACCAGGCGCCGTCACTGTGATTCGAACCCGGGACCCTCAGATTGACAGTCCAACGCTTTAACCACTCGGCTATTGCGCCCGTCAATCTGTTCCCATCGACATTCAACAGAATTCTGCCGTTTTCTACTCTTGCGTCGTTGTGGCCAAGTGATTGCAATTAATACATGATACACACGGGATTTTCGTTTGTAGTCTTACCCGAAACACTAGTACCCAGATCCCGTGCAGTCGTCATTCAAGGCCTACATTAGAGGAAGAAGAATACGGGATTCGAACCCAGGATCCTTTCACTTGCTTCATAGTCGGGCGCGTTAGCATTAAGCCACCGCTCCACCCGCAAACGGGTCGTTGATCTTCAGTGCAAAGTGCTGACAGACACTCGGTGCAAAGTGCTGACAGACACTCGGTGCAAAGTGCTGACAGACACGCACTCCCTGTAGATCTTTACCATTCCTGTCTCTCTGACACGCTTCATAAATTGGCGCCATTGCTGACTAACCGTTTCCCTGGAAACACATTGCACGTGACCAAGATCTGCCAGAATGCCTACTTCAGTCGAAATCCGGAGGATAACTTCTATCTCAATATTTCTTACCTCTAAAACTTGAAAATATTTATTCGTCATATCTTCGCATCTCATCCCCAAGAACTGTAACTCCTTGAAAATTGGAGTCCCATAAAGGTACAGTGATAATACTTAACAAGAGAGGCAAGGCCTTCAAGACTCACTTGTGACTGAGAGTAAAACACACAAGCTTTTTATGTATTGAGTATAATTTCAAAATGTAATGTTTAAGATGAGAAAGATCAGTTTAAAGCAAATTAAGTCCCCTAGCATTAATTACAGAGTAATTTCCCTTCTTTACTATCTGCACCAAAACGTTTGCAAAATAAATAAAACTTCCATGCTTAGCAAAAGAAGTTCCTGTTTGAACAAAAAATGATAATAATGACTGCTCTTGTTGTTGGGTCAGAATAAGAGGTCAAAGTGCCAAGTTTAGAGAATACAAAAAATATAAATATAACAGTAAATGCAGTTTGCATGTAATTAGGCTTCATTATTTATTTTTTTGTGCCCATCCCAGAGGTGCAATGTTGTTTTAAACAAGATGACTGGAAAAAACTGATTTTTTCCTATTTTTATGCCTAATTTGGTGTCAACTGACAAAGTATTTGCAGAGAAAATGTCAATGTTAAAGTTTACTACGGACACACACACACACACACACACACGCGCGCGCGCGCGCACACACACACAGACAACCGAACACCGGGTTAAAACATAGACTCGTTTTGTTTACACAAGTGAGTCAAAAAGTAATGAGTAGAGTGGAGTGGTGGTCTAGTGGTAACGCATCCGCATAGGAAGGGAGAGACACTGAGGACAAGGGATCGAACCCTGCACTCGATCAGTATTTTCTTCGCCTCCACTAAGATCTTGAATTCTGGTCGGATAAGACAGCACATACATTTGCTGACAGAGAAAGAAGCAAAAATCATGGCGCTGCACTGTAGCGACATGCATTCCTCGAGAATGATACAGTGCAATGAATAGTGGAGTGTTGGCCAAGAGGTAACGCGTCCGCCAAGGAGGCGAGAGAATCTGAGCGCACCGGTTCGAATCACGGCACAGTCGCCAATATTTTATCCCCCTCCACTTGACCTTGAGTGGTGGTCTGGACGATAGTCATTCGGATGAGACGATATACCGAGGTTCCGTGTGCAGCATGCACTTAGCGCACGTAAAAGAACCCACGGCAACAACAGGGTTGTCCCTGGCAAAATTCTGTAGACAAAATCCACTTCGATAGGAAAAACAAAATTGCACGCAGGAAAAAAATACAACTCAAAAAAATGGGTGGCGCTCTCAGTGTAGCGACGCGCTTTCCCTGGGGAGAGCAGCCCGATTTTCACACAGAGAAATCTGTTGTGACAAAAAAAAAAAAAAAAAAAAAAAAAATTCAAATACAATTTATGTTCAGGGTACACAAGCGGATTAGCATCACTCCTGTCATGTGTGCTACAGCTGCACTGGTTGCCTGTACACCCTTGAGTCGAATGTAAGACCGCGACTATCTGTTACTCTATAACTGAAGACTGCGACTATCTGTTACTCTATAACTGAAGACTGCGACTATCTGTTACTCTATAACTGAAGACTGCGACTATCTGTTACTCTATAACTGAAGACTGCGACTATCTGTTACTCTATAACTGATAGTCAGTCCTGTACCTTCATATCTTCAAGACTTTCTACATATTTACACTTGTTCTCGGTCATGTTAGTTCTTCGGTTGATACCCGCATTTTTCGACTTGGCGAAGGACGGCAAGAAACTCTAGAGATCTCGAGCCTTTGCTCCCATCATCTGGGATATCATTTCTTTTTCTCAGTGTGTCTGCCACGCGCCGTCTCGGCCATCATTCAAGTAGGAACTAGAAGAAGGGTATAGCATAGTTCCCAGTTCACTTCACACAACAATTTGGGGCGGGGAGCGGAATGGAATTGTGTGTGTGTGTGGTGTGTGTGTGTGTGTGTGTGTGTGTGTGTGCGTGCGTGTGTGTGTGTGTGTGTGTGTGTGTGTGTGTGGTGTGTGTGTGTGTGTGTGTGTGGTGTGTGTGTGTGTGTGTGGTGTGTGTGTGTGTGTGTGTGTGTTCGCACGCGCGTACGATCGTGCAACTGAACGGTCACGTCGTCCTCAGTGTTCAGTCCCTCAGCTTGGGTTTAGGTCATTCAGTTTGAAATCCTCCCACCCATCGCGGGAAAGCCAGGAACAACGAAAAGCAAAACCAAACCAAACCAAACACACTCCGCGGCACCAGACCCAGACCACGTAGCCTGTACTGTATTCCAACCTACCGTAGTAGTTTTGAGTGGCAGGATCCATGCTGAATGAGATGTACTCCTGGAGTTGTCAGCATCCGTTTATCTTGTCTGACAGCCCTAGTCACCTCCCCTGACCAGTCAAGTCAGGTTCAGCGAGAGCGCTTTATCACGTGCACGAAACAAAAGCGACCATTCGTCATTTCCTCCCTTGCCTATCTAAACACCAACAGACTGGCGCTATCTGTGTGGTGTGTAACACAGGGTGTCTTGAGAAGGGAGCTGACACCTGAACGAACACTGACATTTTCCGTCTCAGTACTGCCGGCTGACGTCTTCATGATCCTTGTCCATGATCGGTGTGATAATATCTTGGGCGTGGATCTGTTGTCGTCAGTCGGCGTGTGTCGGGTCGTCGGGTCCTTTCTCTTCTGACGATGTCTTGTGTCTGTTTCTGTGCCAGTGTATCTGTCACTTTCTGTGTCTCTCTGTCTCTCTCTTTCACACACACACACACACACACACACACACACACACACACACACGCACGCACGCACACACACACACACACACACACACACGCACACACAGCACACACACACACACACACACATCACTGCTATTGCCCTCGAAAACAAATAATTTAGTATCGTCTTATTTCCCCCACTGTCTGTCTTGCTGTCTCTGTCTATCTGTCTGTCTGTCTGTCTCTGCCGCTGTACATGTTTCTGTTCTTTTGTCTGTGTCTTTGTCTCTCTCTGCCTTCCCATTTTCTCTCTCTCTCTCTCTCTCTCTCTCCAACCCCTCCCCCCCCTCTCTCTCTATCCTCCCCCTCTCCCCTCTCTCTCCCTGTCTCTTTCCCCTTTTCTCTGGTTAGCAGCACCGAGACTCAGTCAAGACGAATACACACATCTTTACCCACCATAAATCAAGATTACAAAACAGAAAAGTTACTCCTTAACACGCGAACATTGCATGTACTTGGCTCGTATTCAACTCGACAATGCTTGTCCACAGATAGTAAAGCAAAATTAATGACCTGTGTCCGTTGACCCGTATTTACACTTCACTTTGACAGTGACGAAGAAAAGGTACACTGGTTGAAGGGGTGAGGGGTGGGGGCTGGGGAGGGGTTGGAATGGTGGCCAAGTGGTAACGGCGCGTCGCTCAGGAAGCCAGGTAATCTGATGATACGGGATTGAATCAGTCCCACTCCCGCCAACATTTTCTTCCACCACAGTACTTGTGCTTGTATTGTATTGTGTTTGTGTTGTGTTGTGTTGTATCGGAGGAAGATGGCGGAATGGTTAAGTCGCTTATAATTATGCCAGTACAGTGTCCGTGAGAGTCTGAGTCGATTCTCGTTCTTGCCCACTCTCCCAAGTTTGACTGGAAAATGAAACTGGGCTTAAAAGTCATTCGGATGAGACGATAAACCGAGGTCCCGAGTCGGCGTAGAACGCACCTGGCGCACTGGGAAAGAACCCATAGTGACATAAGTGTTGTCCTCTCCGCAGCAAAATTGTGTAGAAGAAATCCACTTTAACAGCTACACAAATACTATGAGCATGCACTCAAGACCTCAAGCGTTGAGTTAGCTGATGATTGGGCATCTGTCCAGCAGGTGTGGTGTGGTGTACATGCATTTGTCCGAGCGAAGTGACACCTCACTGTGAAACCGAAACTGAAATTGAATTGCCCTGTATTCCTTTTTGTCACTTCACATTTCTCTGTGTGTAATTCGGGCTTCTCTCCCCGTGAAGAGCGCATCGCCACAGTACAGCGCCACCCTTGTTTTCTCTTCTTTTTTTTTTCTCTCCTGCCTTCACATGCATGTGTTTTTTCTATCAAAATGGATTTTTCTGCAGCATTTTCGCCAGGGACAACCCTCTTGTTGCCGTGGGTTCTTTTGAACGTGCGTTGAGTGCATGTTGCACATTGGACCCTGGTTTATCGTCAAGGTCTGGTAGATGGGGTGGGGGTGGAGCGGGGGGCGGGAGGGGTGGTGGTAAAAATCCTGGTCCCTACACGGGACTCGAACCGGTGGACTCTCACTTCCAAGTCAGTCGGGAACATTACCACTAGGCCACCACTCCGCTTCTGCCGTCCACACCTGGAGGTGCAGCGTGGGAACAGCGGGGGACACTGGATGTCCAGGAGTCTGTTGTTGACTTTGATGTTGGTACGGACTTGTTGATCACCTCGTGCACATTG
>NC_134878.1:48509003-48541503 GCF_041734735.1 Babylonia areolata
ATTACACGCTGCACCGCATCTACATCACACACACACACACACACACACACACACACACACACACACACACACACACACACACACACACACACACACACACACACACACACACTGTGACACATATACACACACTGTGATGCATACACAGGAGTATGAATATGCCCATTTTATAACTTCTTCTCCGTGTTGTTGTTGTTCTAGTCTTCTTCTTCTTCTTCTTTTTCTTCTTCTTCTTCGTGTTGTTGTTGTTCTTCTTCTTCTTCGTGTTGTTGTTGTTGTTGTTCTTTTTCGTGTTGTTGTTGTTCTTCTTCTTCGTGTTGTTGTTGTTGTTGCTGTTGTTGGTGTTCTTCTTTCCGACTTTAGGGGGACCACGGATGACTGTTACTCTCTCACGCTGTTGTTAAATGCTGCTTACAGCCTTCTTCCTTCCCTAACTCCCCCATACACTCTAATTTTATGTATGTGAATATTTATTCAATGTTCGTGATTTTATTCTGGGCTCGGATTAGAATGTATCTGGGTCATAAGAGTTAAACAAAGAGTGGGTATTGTTTTAACGTCGTTTTTGTGTGTTGGAATAGCATGGACGTTGTGCTCGTGTCAAATATTTCATTGTGTCAAAGCAAGGTTGTTCACTGGCAATGCTTTTGCGCAGTTTCCGAGACAGAAGGCGCCGTGAGTCGTCGTTTTTTTTCTTCTTTTTCTTTTTTTGTAGGGCCTCACTCCTCCTGTGTTTCCTCTTCCTTCAGTTCTTCCCCACCCCCTCTTTTGTGTGTGTGTGATTTTTTTTTTTTTTCTGTGGGGCTTCCAGCATCCTGTTGTTTTTCAAACGCACTGCTGTTCTTTTTTTTTTTTATACACGTTTATGTATGCTTGACTTTTTTATGTAATAATTTTGGCCCTCTCCCTTGTCTTTTTAAAGCATTTTTTCTTTCATTACCCATTTTTTTCCTTTTTTTCTTTTTTTTGTGCAATCCCACAGTCCTATCGTGATGCCCCCACACCACACCACCCCCCACCCTCCCTTTGTCTTGTCTGTCTGCTTTTTTGTGTGTCAGAAAAAAATCTTACAATAGCATTCACATATACAAATTAAATATGTCATATTTATGGCTTCGGGGTGGGTTTTTTTTAGGGGGACGGGGGGGGGGGGGGGGGTTGTTCTTTTTTTTTTGTATGTTTTTTTGTGTGTAATAGTTGAATGGAAAAAGGAATAAACAGATAGGTAAATAAACAGGTAGAGATAAATGAATGAATGAACGAATAAATTAATCAATCAATAACAAAAAATAGTATAAAAAGAAGAAAATCACACATACACACTTTCAAATACGTAAAAAGAAGAAAGAAAAAAAGAGATAGAGCCACACAGACAGTTTTGTTGTTGTTTTTGTTGTTGATGTGTTTATCTTAATCTAAGCAGTGAGGTGAAATTAAAGAAAGAGGACATGGCGAACAGGAGTGGGAAGGAGAGAGAGGGGTTGGTGGTGGATGGGGTGAACAAAAACAGGAAATGACGTAAGAACAGGAAGCAAGAGCAAGTCACCCGTCACTGCGTCCTTGAAGAAGGAACTGGGCAGACCCTCACGCTGCTTCACTTCATGCAGCGGGCATGAGATGAAAAAAGAAAAGAAAAGAACAATGGTTGATAGAAGAGCGATGACAATGACGATGGATATGAAAACAAAGAGCAATGGTTGATAGAAGAGCGATAATAATAACGATCACGGGTGCAGAGCCTCTAGTGTGAGCCTGTCATTTTTAGCGGGTAAAGGGATGCTGATATAAATAGCCTACACCTTATGGGGGAAAAAATAAATGCACACAATCATAGGAAAAAGAAAAAAAATCCCCAGATTTTACATTTGAACACCGTACCACAAAACAGACAGGTTCAATGGATGATGCAGAAAAGCAAAGATATAAAAATAACCTTAACAAAATGAATATAAGCCATAGTGCCTTCATTTATTTATTTTTTTTATTGGAAGAAGTTTCAGTAAGCATACTGACACCAGGGGGACAAACGTCACACTTAAAGTAATCATGATAAAAGGTTGTCAGTTTGTCTTCCCACTTTCTGTCGGCTGGGAGGAAAACTGCATGAAAAACGACGAGTGTGTGAACCGCCCAGATGGGAGGTCAGGAGGAGTGGGGCGGGGGGTGGGGGGGGGGGGGAGAGAGAGAAAGTGGGCCAGAGACAGGAAGAGGAAATAACGGGCAAGAGAAGGACAGGAAGTAAGAGGAGGTCACCCAACAAGGGTCTCCACGTCTCGCCACCAGCCAGTCTGCAGTTCTGATGAATCGCCAACAAATCTAACTGATCAGGACACGGGACACCCCCTAACCCCTCCCCTCATCCTTCCCCACGTCTCTCTCTCTCTCTCTCTCTCTCTCTCACACACACACACACTGTCGTTTTCTCTCCTCATCTCTGTCTTTCTACCCCCTTTCTAATATCTGTCTCAGTCCCCCTTTTCACCCCTTTCTCCCCCTTCCTCCCCTCCCTCCGTTGCACCCCCTCTCAGTCTCTCTCTCTGTATTTCTCTCTGTCTTTATCTCTCCCCCCCCCTCTCTCTCTCTCTCTCCCACTTTGCCTTTCCCACTTTTTATTTTTGATTTTTACATTGACATTCCACAGGACACGGGGATAGGGACAGACGAAAAGATAATGACTGGTAACAGAACGAACTCGACGATGACGACGACGACGATGGGCGCATTCGCAACACATATTCGTCATCTTGGCCAGTAGCAAACTATAATGTTATATAACAAAAAATGGAGAGAACCCCACCCCCCCCCCCCCAAGAAAACCGACACTGACTGTATTGTCGTGGAAATGTAAACGGCCGTGTAATGTGATGGAAAGGTAAACGACACTGACATGTCGTGCAGGCGGCTGGGAAGGAAGCTGGTAACGATACACATCGTAACTGCCAGGCACTGACAGCCTCCACTGATAACCACAGCGCCTTTTCCTGTCCCCAGTTGCCCCAAATACATCACGTCGGTGCAGCTGCAGTCATTCACAAGGCCGCTCCGATGAGGGAAAGGGAGGAGTGGGTGTGTGTGTGGGTGGAGGGTAAGGGGTACGGAGGTTGAGGGGTGCCGGATCTTCTATGAGGAGGGGGAGGGGCTGGAAATTGGGTGTTGAGTGAGAGCCTCTTACATTTAAAAATTTTTTTTCTTCTTTTTTTTTTTCTATATTAGTTTCATGCAGTCATCATGTCCATTGCAGTCCAATGATGCCGCTATGTCTTTTTCGTCTGATCGGGAAAAAAATCTCTATGTGTCAGATACGAATCACAATATAAAAATGGTTTGAGAGGGGCTAGAGGGTATCTGCACATAAGCGATCTAATTTTGGGCTGTAGAGAAGAGAGAGAGAGAGGGAGAAATATTATTATTTTAACATAGTGTGTCTGAAAGAATCATTCATAAATCATTTTTACATCAGATGTATACAGTTAAAACATCACATTACATCGGATTTACGCAATTAAAACATCACATTACATCAGATGTACACAATTAAAACAACACATATATCTCTTTCTGTCTGTCTGTCTCTGTCTCTCTCTGCCTGTCTGTCTCTCTCTGTCTACTGACACTCATGTCATTTCTCTCTCTCTCTCTCTCTCTCTCTCTCTCTCTCTCTCTCTGTGATCTGTTTCTGTCTGTCTCTGTCTCTGTGTCCATCTCTCCCCCCCTCACCCCCCGTATGTCACATTGTCCCTTTTCTCGCCTCACTCTGCCTATCCCAAGAATCTAACAACATCGCTGTTTCCACGATGAGAAACGAAAAGATGGGTTTTGTTCAAGGACAAAAAAGGAGAGGAAAAAGATTTATCATGTGGTGTCGGGACCGTGCACGTGTGCGCGCTTAATTGGCTTTTCTTTAAAATTTGACTTGATGTCTTAGGCAATGCCTTAGGAAGAACATATGGATCTTCTTCTTTTTTTATATTTATTTATTTATTTTTTTTTTTTAAAGAAAAGTGACGAAGCAGGTGCGAGAAGAAGAACAGAGGTGGGATTGGAGGTCAGATTGTTGGATCCCGTCGTCTGACCAGCGTGAATTAATACCTGCTGCGTTGCGTGAAAGGGCACCGGTTAGGAGACCTACGTTTGTTATCGTGAGGAGACAAATGAATGATACGACATCTCGTACTTGACACATTTTCTTGCGATTTTGTATGAAGGCAAAGTCACTGTGATAGATGTATTTTTACTTTGGTATACATCACATCAACCGAAAAACATATTATATATAGCTCGAGCATTTTGTTTATTTACATGTATAGTCTTAGTGGAAGAGGTGGTGGTGGTGGTGTGCTTGTACATGCAAACGGGTGTGTTTGTGTGTGTGTGTGTGTGTGCGTATGTGTGTGTGCATACGCACGCGCGAGCTCGAGTGCTTTCGTGTCTGCACGATTGTGCCTGTATAAGCTTATAATTACATTCCTACTCACACAATAATTGCACAGTGCATGCTATTTGAAACTCGAGCTTTTCATTTTTAATGACTAATTTTTTAACACAGGAGCTCAGATAACACTACACCAAAAAGGCGGGGGCTTCGAGAACAAAGACAAGGTGGCGCACTGGCGGGGCATTTCTCATGATCCTCAAGCTGACCCCTCACGTGATAACGTCACACCCAGTCAATGAGTTGGAGCTGGCATCGTTTACTGTCGCTTGCCGCTCTGATTCAGACATCGTGCAGATCGGATCTAATTCAGGCAGCTTTTTATTTTCTTCTTCATCTTCTTTTAATTCAGATCTGCGCCATATCACCAACGCTTGATGTAGAAGGGGCGTTGGTGCTACGGTTTTCCAGCCGTCGCAATGGAGGCAGTGAGTGAGAATTTTCCACATGTTGGAGAGTGTGATCAAAGTCTGACTTGGAATAGTCGAAGAACCGCACCACTAGTGGAATAGTTCCACGTGATATAGCTTATAGTTGGCCAGAACTAGATCCCTGCATTGCAAAGTCTGACTTGGAATAGTCGAAGAACCGCACCACTAGTGGAATAGTTCCACGTGATATAGCTTATAGTTGGCCAGAACTAGATCCCTGCATTGCAAATGAAGGGATGCAGGCGCAGAAGACTAAACAAACAAGATAGTGAAGGAAGTCTATCTTTCCCTGACTTCCTTTCGATGCCACGCCTTTTCAGCCGCACTGAATATTCTCTCTCTCTCTCTCTCTCTCTCTCTATATATATATATATATATATATATAATGTAATATAAAATCTCCGCGTTGTCAGTATACGTATGTGATTGCCCGAGCATGTCGCCCTGACGTAATTATTTTTTAAAAAAAAATTCTTTCGTCATTAAAAAAAAAAAAAAAATGCGTTACTGGAGCCACCACGCTCATATCAATCAAACGCGATTCTGATTGGACAGTCCCGAGAGACTCGAATTTGTTCTTGGATATGCAGCTGAATTGGCTGCGAGCGACTTTTGAGAATTACTTTCGTATGTCATCATAAGTGGGCTCCGCCATGGGTACATGATTACCAGCTTGGAAACGTGCAACGCGTGAAGAGGGTGATAAGAGAAACAGAACAAGACGTCAAGGGCTTGACGTTTTACTGTCAGTCACCATAGAAGTCATGGATATATACAGCCATGAAAAAAAAGGAAAAAAAAAAGAGAGAGAGAGACAAAAAGATAAAAAATACAAAAAAAATACAAAAGACAAAACAAAACAAAAAAGAAAAAAAAGAAAAAAAAGAAAAAAGAAAAAAAAAGAAAGAATCTTCCAGGGATGATGAAACTATCCTGCTCACTTGCAGAACTTTTAGGCATCCACTGATTAAAAAAAAAAAAAAAAAAAAAAAAACCCAAAAAACCCAGCCATGTAGAAGTGTGCTGTTCTAAGATATCGCGAACAGTGGATAGGGGGCCTTGATAAGAATAAACAAAAATAACAATAAGATAAATAAATAAATAAAACCACCTCCACATCCCACAACGACATGTTTATGACCTTAGTATCCCGCCCTCTGTCACCAGTGGCACATTTTGATTAGTTTTTATTTGCCTGACGAAGATGGCGGGTTTCATTCCTTCTATATGACCTCGGAGTGTGGAGGGGAGGGGGAGAGTGGGTAGTAAAGAGAGGCTGAGTTGTGGGAATGCCGTTAAATCTTTATTTGATTTGGACAGATGAGATCCGTATGGCTTCTGGCTGTTATTGCGACACCATTCATCTCTCTCTGCCATGCGTGTCTGTCGCTCTCTCTCTTGCTCTCTCTCTTTCTCTCTCTGTGTCTTAAACACACACACACACACACACACACACACACACACATGAGGGGGTCTGGGGAGTCAAGCAACAAATAAAGGGAGGAAACGGTAGGCGGGGTTATATTATGAAAGAGGGGTGAAGGACGAACAGGTCACCAAACTGGGCCAGGACACGTGCTCGCAACACACGTGCACACCCAAAACGAGGAGAGGGGAGGAGTCGGTGGAGGGGAAAGGTCAACAGCACCAACAGTGTCAGCTTGTGCATCATCGACTTCATCAATCAGAAAGCTGTAGTGAGTCTGGTCTGTCGTTAAGATTGTTCCCCACTGACGAAAGATTAAAATGAATAAATAAGTAAATAGGTGAATAAGGAGAAGAGGAAAAGAAAAAAGAAGAAGGGGCAAAAAAAGCATACGTAATTATATTGCGTGTGAAATCTGGTCATGCTGTCTTAATTTCGTGAAAAGGACATTTTTCCGACCAGAACGAGGATGTAGCCCATAGTACAACACACACGCACGCACGCGCATGCATATGCCTGTACGTACACACGCACGTGTGCATGCCCTGACACCCCACCCTCACACACACACACACACACACCCTCACACACACACACACACGCACGCACTCACATCGTGTGCCCCACAACCCGATGTCCCCGCTGTGCTTGAACACCAGTGCACACGAGGTTGAAACAGTTGAACCATTGTGTCAAAACTTTTCATACCTCCAGGGGATGACAACAACAACAACAACAAAACAAAAACAAAAACAACAACAAAAAACAAAAAACAAAAAGCATGGCTTTTTGTCGAGTTCTTCGTAAATTTACTTGAATTCAACGAAAGCACATGTGAGATTGTTCTTCATCTTGTATCTAATATGGAATACGCACATGTTCTGTGTTTCTTGTTTGCCTCTATTTCTGTCTCTTGTTTGTGTTTGTCTGTCTTTCGCTCTTTCATTCATTCAGTCAGTCAGTCCTTCTTTCTTTCTCTGTCTCAGTCTGTGTCTGCCATAGTATCTTCCTCTCACTCATTTTGCCTCTCTTCGATCATGAATTTATCCCAGTGTTCATTCGTTGGTATCTTATTTGTTCACTTTAAAAGTTTTGTAATCAGATTCGTTTATTGGCCACTTCTTGAGGGGCAATGGCCTGACAAACAAGCCATTCGCATTCTCTCTCTCTCTCTCTCTCTCACTCTCTCTCTCTCACTCTCTCTCTCAACTTTATCTTTCTCTCTCTATGTCTCTGTCTTCAAGTTTGTCTGTCTGTCTGTCTCTCTCTCTCTCTCTCTCTCTCTCTCTCTCTCTCTCTCTCTGTGCCTCTGTCTCCTTGTCATTTTTTTTTTGCTGCGTTCGGTTTTTTCCCCTCCAAACACTTACGCTTTTATCTCTTGATAAAGTGTGTCTCTGGTGCATGTTTCTTTCATCAGTGTGACTGGATGGGTGTTGAATTGTTTGCACGTGCATGCGTGACAAGGAAGACTGTAAGAGTTGGGGGGGTTTGTTTTTGAATTTTTTTTTTTTTTTAAACTTTTTTTTCATATTTTACGTTACATCTTCATTCAAACATACAATAGGAAAAAAGGAGGAATAACAAGCCTACACACACATTCATGTACACATATACGCACAAAGAATTAAGCAAACACACACACATTATACAGTAGCATACACACACAAAAAAAAACTATAAAAAAAAGATTGCAAGAGTTTGGCTTAAAATGTTTGAAATATTTATCTGTGAGTTGTAAAAGTCAGTCTGTCAGTCAGTCTCTCTCTGTATCTCTATCTGCATCTCTCTCTCTCTCTCTCTCTCTCTCTCTCTCTCTCTCTCTCTCATACCCTCTCTTTCTCAACCCCACTCACATCTCCGTCTCTCACTCTTTCTATCTCCCTCTCTTTCTTTCTCCGTCTTCCTCTGTCTTTCTACCTGTCCCCCACGCCCAACTTATCCTTCATTCTCGCCCACTCTCTCTTTTAATGCAGGTGTCCGTGTGAACCCACACAGGCGCATGTGTCCATGTTCGTGTGCCTCCAGACTCGTAATGATGAACATGTATTGTGGTTGTTGTTTTTTATCACGACAGATTTCCCTTTGCGAACTTCGAGCACATCTCGCCGGGGAAAACGCGTATACATAGTGCAACTCCACCCGCATATGTTTTTGACTCACTTGTGTAAACAATATGAATCTATGTATATAATAACCCAATGTTCGTGTGTGTGTGTGTGTGTGTGTGTGTGTGTGTGTGTGTGAAATTTTAACAAATTCATTTTATTTGCAAGTACAGAATTTGGATTAAATGTGGATACTGAATTAACTAGAATGAACACAAAAGACAAATCGAATGGACGGTTGAAATGAAGTTTCTGTAACTGTAAGCCTGTTTAACACGGCTCTCAGCAGACGGAGAAAATGTATGCATGTTGTGGTGTGCCTGAGGCGACGGCAACGCCTCCCTTTACCGCGGACATGAAATAATTTCTTGAATGATCGGGATACGCCAAAATACCATGATTTAAATGGCGTTATCATATCGAATACCGTAATCAGTTTATCATGCTAAAAAAAACAACAACAACAACAACATAAGATTAAATATCAATTTTTGTTCTTCGCTGGTAGATGTGCTTTAGCTCTGTGAGTAAGTCTTCTTACTACCGACCCGAATATACTTGGTACTGTGGTATCAACACATTGTAACGATTTTTTCTTCTTTTTTTGCATGTGTGTGTTTGTTGGTGTTTTTTTGTTGTTGTTGTTGTTGTTTTGTGTGGGTTTTTTTGTAAAGTGCGTTCCACGAGTAAGTTGAAGGCCTTGCACCTATGTTTTCTTCTTTTTTTTTCCTGACAGTATTTACTCTGACGACTTAGAAATAACATGAAAAATCCGATAGAGATCTGGGTTGGAAAAGGTGCGTACAGTTACCATCATACTGAAACCGTATATCACAGTATAACTCGTACAGTAATACACAAATTTTCTGCTTACCTCGCGACCATCCGGTTGACTGGTAAGAGAGGAAAAGTGTGGCGTATGTATACACACGTACACACATACGTGCATAAACATACACGCATACACTCATGCATACAAACACACATACACCGCCACACACACACACACACACACACACACACACACACACACACACACACACACACACTTACTCACTCACTCACTCACAGACGCACTAACCATGTGGAGACTAGCACCACTTCAATGCTTGAAGACTCTTAAACAATGCATGTGACCTGCTTTTACACACACACACACACACACACACACACACACACACACACACACACACACACACACACACACACACACACACACACACACACACACACACACACACACACTAATTATGCCATTGTTGTGAAGTCGACAGACACAACTCAAGTTTGAAGACTCTTGAAAACGCATACTCAGTTGCACCGCCTTCCCTCTCAACTTTTTCTTTTCCTCTTCCCTCCTGCTGCCCGCCCTCATCATTCGCTTTCTTGTTTTTCATTTTATTCTTTTACTTCGTGTCTTCTTTCTTCAACTCCCCGTTCTTCTTCATCGTCTTCGTCGTTTGCCTTACTCTGCTCTTTGCACTACGACTACTGCTGCTGCTGCTGCTACCACTACTACTACTACTACTCCTGCTGTTACTACCACTACTGCAATCACTACCATAACTACCAATATATCTCCCCGTGCTTCATCATCATCTTCTTCTCCTCAGCATCTAAACGTTGGTGTAGTCTACTTGATATGTCTTATTACCACAAGCAAATGCAGTAAGATGTACACGGACTGGTCCTTGAGAAAACTAAGAAACTTCATCTTCCCTTCTCCTTTAAAAAAAAGAAAAAAGAATTGTTTCGTGGCTGTTAAAGAAAAGAAAAGGAAAAAGTATTCGTAACCATTGTGCTGATACATGGTCGCTGATAAAGCCTCCAAAATCCCCGTTGACCTAAATAGTGAAGGAGCGGAGAGAGTGGGGGGTCAAGTATGCTGCACACCCCTGTACAGGGAAGGGAGGGTCAGTGGGGGTAGGGGGTGGGGGGAGAGAGTGGTCATATCCGCTCATTACGGCAGTGCAGGGGATGTAATTAAATGTGTGCCGGTCAGCATCCCTGGTCTGGTTTGTCTGCTGACTTATACAGTTGCACTACCGACCGAACCCCTTGCCTCACGCTGTGACTCATATCGGCCAACATTTTTCCTCGATTCTGATATGAACACGGTCTTTCGCTTCACATAACTAGTTACTCGAGACCGCTACTTATAATGTCCAAAAACATAGCTAGGGAGGCGTGAAAACGGCGACTCCTTTCGTTGATGAGAAAGCTTGCACTTGATTTCCACAGGGACACGTGTGATAATAAACAGTGAGGACAATAGTGGAACGGGGGCTCAGTGGTTGCGCGTCCCATTGGCCGGAAGCCAGTGTCCCGCACCTGACCGTGGTCCTTACTCCCCCTTCCAGTAAGGCCTTAAGTTGTGATCTGGGTGCTAGTCTTTCGGAGGATACGATAAACTGATGTCCTGTACATAGCATAATTTAGCGTACGTAAAAGTACTGATGGCAACAAAGGGGTAGTCCCTGGGCAAAATAATGTTGTAGAAAAGTCCAGTTTGATAGGAAAACAAATCCACTTGCGTACATTCCTTAATAAGGTGACACTGCGTTGTGGGGATGCTCTCTCTCTCTCTCTCTCTCTCTCTCTCTCTCTCTCTCCTTTCTTTTTGTGACAAACAACATAATACAGTACGACTGATAATTATGATTCACTCACAATGACGGGTAAGGTAATACACCCCTTGTAAGAGGTGTGTATGACATGCGATTTGCATTTGTGTCTGTACCTGATGGGTGTCGACATTAAAACGAAATAGCACAGTTCACCTGCACACTTTTTTCCTCACCATTTTATTGTTGACGAAATGAAATAACCGTGGGAAAAAAAATGTTGTTGCTTACTAGTTTGTCGGGTGACAGTCAATTCGAAGACTTCGCCATTTGGATGGATAAACGTCGGGCGCAATAGTCGAATGATTAAAGCGTTGGACTTTCAATCTGAGGGTCCTGGGTTCGAATCTCGGTAACGGCGCCTGGTGGGTAAACGGTGGAGATTTTTCCGATCTCCCAGGTCAATATGAGTGCTGAGCTGCTAGTGCCTGAATCCCCTTCGTGCGTATACGCAAGGAGAAGATCAAATATGCACGTTGAAGATCCTGTAATCCATGTCAGTGTTCGGTGGGTTATGGAAGCAAGAACATATCCTGCATGCACACACCCGAAAACGGAGTATGGCTGCCTGCCTACATGACGGGGTAAAAACGGTCATACACGTAAAAGCCCACTCGTGTACATACGAGTGAACGTGAGAGTTGCAGCCCACGAACGAAGGAGTGGATAAACAATTCAACCCATCCAAGTGGACGTGGAACAGGGGGAAATGTATTGAATAATCGCTATCACATAGTTACATATCCAAAAAACATAGTAGATTTTACTTCAGTATTTCTTTCTCACAGTCAGCATGAAGAACATATGTGTCAGCGTGTGTGTTTGAGAGAGACTTCGTGTGTTATTTTCCAGTTGGAATAATACAGATGTACTATCTTGTACCGTGTTGTACAGAGTGTCCTGAGGGTCTGTACGGGGCGCGCTGCGAGAAGCGGTGCAGTCCTGGTTGCTACGGAGGATGTCACAGGACGACAGGACGCTGTCAGCACGGCTGCGGGGCGGGCTGGATGGGAAACAACTGCCGCAAACGTAAATTACTTCCCCTCATTATGTTACTGTTCAGATTATTTTGTATGCCATTAGGTTTGTGCATCGTTACAAAACAGTGGGTTTTGTTTTGTTGTTGTTGTTGTTCGTGGTGGTGGTGGTTGTGATATTTTGTTTGTTTGCTGTACATTTGATATTCGTGTGTGTGTGTGTGTGTGTGTGTGTGTGTGTGTGTGTGTGTGTGTGTGTGTTTAAATTCCCCACCATTGCTCGGTTCATTGCAAATGTAGAAGTGTTCTGTGTCGAGACACAGAAGCAGATGTATGAGCGTTGTGTACATGCCATCTGCTGTAAAAGTTTTAAGGTGTGGTGTAAGCTAGCATCTTGTCGTTTCAAATGATTTTTTTTCATCCATAATTGGTCTGTTTTTATTCATATTCTTTTTAATGCAACATATTCATACACACACACACACACACACACACACACACACACACACACACACAGACGCACGCACGTACGCACGCACGCACACAAATACACACACACACACACACACACACATATATATATATATATATATAACACTATATGCGTGAGTTGTGGTGTGCACATGTCTCTATGTGTCTGCGCGTGCATGTGTGTATGTGTGTTGTGCATGCTTATGCTGTGCCTACAAATAAGTGTACGTGCTCACTGATGTGTGAGCATGTGCATATACTTACGCACGAACGCAGACGTGTGTGCGATGCGCTTGCGTCTGCAGCGCATATGTATGTGTGTCAGTGTGCGTGCGCGCGCGTCAGTGTCCTGCACGTGTGAGTTGCACGTTGGTGCCTTTGCTTTTCAGCGTGCTCGGACTACCGGTACGGGCCCAACTGTATCCACCAGTGTGGCCATTGCCATGACGACGAGCCCTGTGCCCCTGCCACGGGCACCTGTACCAAGGGGTGCCACCCTGGACTGAGGGGGTACCGCTGTGACCAGAGTATGTACAAATCATCTCTCTCCTCTTTCTCTCTCTCTGTGTCTCTCTTCTTCTGTATCATTGTCCCTGTCTCGATCTGTCTGTCTGTCTGTCTGACTCTTTCTCTCTCTCTCTCTTTATCTTTCTTACACACACGCACACACACACTCTCTCTCTCTTTCTCATACATTATGTGTGTATGTGTTTGTGCAGATGCAGAGAGGCATACAGACACACAATGACACAAAGAGAAATATCACAACATACACATCAGTAATAGACGCTTTCAAAAGCGCCATTATAATCCAGCCAAGCTGTTTCTGCATCAAGCTTTCCTTCCTTCAGGGGTCGTTCTGTACAAACAGTGACTAACCGCCGGATTGCTCGTGTCCGGCGAACAAAGAACGGGAACAAAGCAAATCACTGGAGGCAAAGTGAGAAGTAGAACTGAGGAGCGCTGACGTAACTGCTTAATGGTCAACGATCAACCATAAATAACAAGATGAAAAATGAAGTATTCCGGGGAAAGGGAGTAGTGGTAGGATTAGATATATTGACGTTAGTACCGCTTATGGCCAACGAACAATCTCAAATACAAAGATGAAAAGTGGAGTATTCACGGGAAAGGGAGTAGTAGTAGGAGGAGGAGGAGGAGTAGATGTACTGACGTTACTACCTATTACCAACGAAGAATCAAAAAGAAGAAGAAGAAAATGGAAAGCATTGGAGGGAAAATAAGGAGTAGAAGGAGTACTGATGTCCTGCACGAGCCCAGTGATGCAAAAAGGCGAAGCAGTGGAGGGAAGGGAAACAAGTAGTAGGAGCCAAGCAAGCCTGACCCCACAAGACTCGTTCGCCAAGACGAAACACTTAGGACCAGCTCTCGTGTCTGCCCCTTTGCACAGTGTAGACCCCTCCTCTGTGAAGGGCCCGTGTGACTGTAAACCAGTGTTCAAGTACACTGACCCCCCGCTCCTGGAAGTGAGACAAGTAGTCCAGGCTGGACAATGCCTTTCGGTCGTGAACTTGATTGTCTGCTGGTACAGAACGCCACTGTTTTTTGTTTTGTTTTGTGTGTGTGTGTGTGTGTGTGTGTGTTTTCCACTCGCGCTCTCTCTTTTTCCTCATCTAGAGTCCTGCACACACATTGATAAGCTTAGACTTGAAATAAAGAAATGATTTGCTTTCATCTCTTTAACAGCACACACACACACACACATACAAAAATCAACTTGAGACATATCATATCACCCACCTCCCCAACCCCCTCCCGTCCTTTAAAACCAAACAAGTAATGTGAAAAATGGGTAAAGTGAGATCAACTAGAAAGATAACAGGAACCAAAGACATCAGTGTTTCATGATACGATCAAGTGAGCTGAGTGATATAAATAGCTGTGCGGTTTCGAAAGAGGAGGTTTTGAAAAAGATAAAAGCATATTGGTCAGAAAACAAATTGTCAACAGTTTCACAAAGTAAACAATGCCTGAGTTGTACAGGCAAGTAAAATATGTTCGGTTTCTCAAATATTCAGTACACGCACATCAGTATACTTGGGTACGTCATAACGTGAAACAGGCCACTCTCCATACCACAGTCACACTTCTCACAGCTACTACACAAATGGCAGAAAACGGGAGTAGGGGGTACAGGGGGGAAGGGGAGGGGGGGAAGACGACATAACGCATGGTTAAAAATTACAATACTGTTAATGATAAAACTGTTAGATAACTGATCTTTGCAATCCATGCTTGGGCATTTAAAGGTATGCTAGGGAGATCAAAACGTACAATGTACAGCTTGAACAGTACTTTAGTAGTCTCAGCTGTGACATCGCCTTTGCCTTGTCGGGCAAAGAAGCACTGGCACAGATCAAGTGTTGTGTATAGTGGCCTTTACTTGGATCTACACAGAAATGTTATCCACATGAGAAGAACGTTTTCTGACCTAGAATAAAAAGTTACACTTGTTATTTCATTGCTTTCACGCCACCTTCCTCAGCAAAAACTTTGTTGCTGCAGACGGTGTGAAACCACTGAAATTTACAATAATATATTTAAAAAAAAATCTTCTTCTATAATTATGCATCCAGAATCAGATAACTTAAACCAAGGCAGATGCTAAGCACCCCTGGTTGATCTGTTTATTACACAGAACAACATCGTAGTGGAGGAAAACAAATGCAACTAAGCAACTCTTCTGTCATCAAAATAAGAAAAAGAGGAAGAAGTTTGATGATATGATGATGATATGATATGATATGAAGAAGAAGAAGAAAATGAAAAATAAAAAGAATAAAAAGTCACACATCATCCGTCATGTTTTTCAATTTTGCAACCATTTTTCCCTTGTTGAAGTTGATCTGGGCTCTTGTGTTTCGTTGGCTGGGCGTATTATTACTACTACGACTACTACTACTGCTACTACTGCTACTACTACTACTACTATTATTATTGTTGTTGTTGTTATTGTAAACCTCCCCTTGCTTCTATCGTAAAGAATAAGCCAATGGTCTTTACCCAACACAAAGGGAGTCGGGTTCGGGGAAAAGACAGATTAGGATTCACTATAATAAAGAAAACACAGTCAGGCCCAAAGATGTTTCTTGTTCACTTTAATTTTGTTTCAATACTCTCTTAAGACTAAAAGGTGGAAAAGTTATACTAATTGACTAGCTAAAGAAAGAAAAGGTAAAAGAAAAAAAAAGGAAAAAAAAGGGGAAAAAGAAAAGGGCTCTAGCAACCGTGGCCTGGAAACATCAATGCAAACCAACATAAGAACAATGCATTGTACATTCATTTCCAGACTTACAGTTACACACAATAATATCAACATATATCATACGTTTCCCCATCCAAATGGAGGAACAACATACGGAATCTGGAATTAACAATTCCATGGGGTTGGGTACCCCAACCCATACTTCATACACGAGCATATCATCCATGAGACACGTGATAAGGGAATGCGCTATAGTACGTAGAACCTTCCGTTCAATCAACTCATATAGCATTATTAGCTCTCCACCTTGGGTTTTGCGCAACGGGTCATCAGCGAAGACAACCCACCCAAAACAAGAACCAATTAAGTGATGCGACAATCACTCTATGAATAAGGTAAACACCATCCAGTTTAACCCTATGCCGACCGAGTCGGATCATCTTCTTCCAATTATGTGGACCTCATTCATCCAACATCATTGGGTCACCTGATTCCCACGTGCTCAACCAACAACGCTCATTAGCTCGCGTTTACAGTCAATCACAATTTGGATAACTGACCACTGTCCGAACCTCAAACAATTGGTAACAAAATATAAACTTGGCTTGAAGTGTGTATACACACGAGCAAGAAAAATAAACAGACATTTACATCTAACATGAATACATGGGTATATCATATATAACGAAACAATTATGAGTGGGAGAGAGAAAGAGAGAGAGCGAGCGAGAGAGAGAGAGAGAGCGAGCGAGCGAGTGCAGACAGGCAGACAGAGAGCGTGAGTGACAGAGGCAGCGAGAGAGAGAGAGAGCGAGCGAGCGAGTGCAGACAGGCAGACAGAGAGCGTGAGTGACAGACAGAGGCAGCGAGAGGGAGAGAGAGAGCGAGAGCAGACAGACAGACGGGCAGAGAGCGTGAAAGGCAAGACGGAGGCACAGAGAGAGAGAGCGAGTGAGCAAGAGAAAGCGAGCGAGCGAGAGAGAGAGGGAGAGAGAGAGAGAGAGTATTCACACAGTTACGGGAAAAGAAACGTAATAACATATTTCAGTCTTTAACATTATTGCGAACATTCACTCATTAAACCAAAACTATATTCACTGAACATACTCATCCCAACTACAAGTACACCTGTCCATCAATACTAAACAACTGTCACCTATAAACACACTCTCCTTCATCATTATCGATTTCCCTTCCATTTATTATCATTATAGTTATTATCAATCCACAATAACCAGTAATCCCGAAATATTTATGTCCTGTATAGACTATCTTCCTCCAGTTCCTAACAGTTTTCCCCCCGCAAAAATAATACATGGAACTCTCTAAAAAACACCCCCAAAACACTTAATCTGCCACAACGCCAAAACAATACATAAAGATCCCGACAGTCGCATTTAAATATACCTTGGAAAACAAAACTGCTAAAACAACGCAAAACAATGAGCGCCGGCCGGATTAACCCCCAATATCTTCTGTTCAGTAATCTAACTTTCAAAGACAAAATATCCCAAAATATATCAAGACTTCCCAACCTCTAATTCAACGTCTGGCTAAACTTTCTCCTTTTTTTTCCTCCCAATGGTGTATTCTCTCAAATACATACTTTACTTCCCAATCAACATCAAGACTAAATAGGCTTTGCAAAAATCACAAACAATTAATGTGTCCAAATGCAAACGCACAAAAACAATCAATTTCCATCACATCAATATAACCTTGTAATGCACAATATAAAACATAATAACATACTAATATCAAGGAATAAAATCTCCTAGCATCAATGACAAAATGAAAATAAAATATTTCCACACACCTGCTTTCCTGGCCACATCTCTCAGCACATACTGCTTCTAAAAGGGTTGGGCACTAACTGACCCCCCGCCCTTCCCTACGCGACTACTTTCAGCAAGAGTGGGGCACTAACTGATTCCCCGCCCTCTGTTCTGGCACTACAGGGCGCGGTTCCTGAAATTACTACACCTCATAATTATTCACTAGGGCTATTCTATTTTAATTTTATTGACTAACCAAAAGTTATTTCCCCATAGATTCCAAGTACATACATTCAAAACCGATTTCCTATTTTTTTCATGTACATCATCTAAATCTCAACCGAAACTCTCTTACAAATAATAAACAAAATAATCAGAACTATTTTCTTAAAATTTACGGGAGAGTCTATTCCTCCCGCGAAATCCCCGCGAAAATATAGCGTCCTATCATCCCAGGGCGGCTAACAGCTGGCAGTAATCACCCTGACTTCAACTTAGGCAGAACTGACAACCCGATGGTATCAGGGCTCACCACAGGCTTGCCTATAGGGGCACATTCCCGCGGTCAGTCCCACACCTTGACCACGAGAGCGTCTGTAACATTAGACGGCTAGCCTTTGGTTCCCCACCAGCAGCCTTGGTGCCAGCATTAAAACCACAAGAACAAACTTCATACTCGTACGCCCTGTACGGGTGTACATATACCCCTCCAGAGCGAGATGTTTCCCCAAAAAATTAACAACATTTTGGAAACATCGATACTCAACCTTCAGTGGGTTCACCAGTACAAACCCTGATACAAATGTGGTACACACACAAAAATAAACAAACAAAAACAAACTGACATCATCATTGTCTAGGGAGATAACCCATGACAACTTCATTACTTTCCTGCAGCACAACTGCAGAAAATGGACATAGCCCAGTGTCACCGAACTTAACTGTCCCTATGAAGAGGACAGGAGCGACCGCAGGACTCCTATGACCTGCTTTACAGACTCAGCCTTCTGCCAGACTGGACTCTGGTCTATCAGGGATTCCAGGGCATCAGCGTGTTCGATTGCCAGACTCATGGAGTCTACCTGACCCCAATTGAAGTCACAGTACCGGTTTGTTGGCTTTCTGAGCCTGCTAGACCTACGGGGACGCAATGTTTCCTGACTATCCCCTGAGGACGGATTGCTTGGCCCCTCTGTGGCCTGATCTGTTAGACCTTCTTCCTCTCCTGTTTCATTCTGACTACCAGACTCAAGTGACTCCTCATTGAGTCCAGCCTGCTCAGTAGGATCAACCTCTTTAGCTTCTGATACGTCTTCCTGACCCACCAGTTCAGAACTGCTTAAGGAAAATGATCCTGGTCCATCTTCCTGGAGGTCCCCATCAGCCCTATCTTCCCGTGTCCCAGAACAAACCCTAGGTACAAAGGGTGCAGCTTCTGGTCTCAAACCAGCACGGGGCTGCTCCTGAGGGTATATGGGCACAAGGGTGTCCTCCTCCTCCTCTGACTCTTCATTCTCTTCATCCTTAGTTGTCTCTATGTGGTGCCTCTTTGGGGGAGCTGGCCTGACAGGAGGGGGTTGCTCTGGCATCCCAACAGCCCCTACAGGCAGAAGTAGGTTGCGGTGCAAAGTCCTGTTGGGACCATTACCCCCCTCTTGTCTCACAGTGTACACTGGAAGCTCGGGGTGACGGGAAATCACTACATAGACCTCCTTCTCCCAACGGTCATCCACCTTAGAGGTTACCCTTGGGCCTAGTTTCCTGACTAGACACCGGTCTCCAGTCTCTAAGGCTACAGCATGGGCCCGCAGATCATACCGGGCCTTATTCCGCTCGGCTATCTTCTGCATATTCTTGGAAGCCAAATCATAGGCCTGCTGGAGGTTTGTTTTGAGACCCTTAACATATTCTGTCAAGGATGAGGACTTCCTGTCTGGGGAGATCCCAAAAGCCAAATCAATAGGGAGCTTGGGCTGTCTACCAAAGAAAAGATAGAACGGACTGTAGCCCGTGCTCTGGTGCACACAGCAATTATATGCATGGACACAAGCTTGCAAGTGCTTCCGCCAATCTTTCTTCTTTTCCTCTTCTAAACTGCGTAGCATGCCAATGAGCGTTCTGTTCCATCGCTCCACTGGATTCCCGGCAGGATGATATGGCGTTGTTCGACATTTTTCAATGCCCAGCATCCCACAGAGTTCCTTGATGATGCGTGATTCGAAATCACGGCCCTGGTCTGACAGGATGCGCTCTGGGAACCCATACAACATGAAAACGTTGTCCCAGAGTGCCTTGGCTACAGTTCTTGCCTTCTGATCTTTAGTACAGATGGCCTGGGCATACTTAGTGAAATGATCCATCACTACCAGGATGTTCTGCTTCTGCCCCTTGACCTCGATGGTGAGGAAGTCTATGGAAAGCAATTCCATGGGACTGCTGGTTGAGATGGTCCCTAAAGGTGCCTTCTGAGTGGCTGAACTCTTCCTTATGCACCTTTCACACTGCCTTATCCGACGCTCAAGCTGGGTAGCCATATAGGGCCAAAAGAACCTGGCTCTTGCATGCCTGATAGCATCTTCAAAATGAGTGTGGAAAAGGTCGTCATGGACTCCCTTCATGGCCGCCTCTTGGTGTGAACGGGGAACCAAAATCTGTACCCTCTTTTGACTTCTATCATCAAGAACTATCCTGTACAGAATACCATCTTTTATGGTCAAGCGTTTCATCTCACGATGATATGCTTTCAAGACAGAGTTGGTGGTACGTAGGGGCTGTCCTGACTGCAGTGACTTCTTCACCATGGCCAGATCCGGGTCTGACTGCTGGATTTTCACCCAGTCCGGTGGTGCCATGTTGAGTGCAGGAGCTGTTGGCTCCAGTAAAGCGTCAGGGATAGCAGTTGGATCTTTGCATACAGCCTCAACGGAAGGGATCGGGTGTTCTACCTCCAAATCTGCGTGACCTGGCCCACCTGCCTGCTGGACGGTCACCTGGAAACAACCAACTTCCTTTCCTACCCCCTTAGACTGCAAGACAGCAGACACGGCCTCTTTGTCTACTTCAACAACCGGAGCATCATCAAACGCTCTGGCTTTGTCAAGGAGAAACTTGGTCTTCTCCATCGTATCCAGGAAGTCGGGGTCTTCCTCTGGCGAGGGCTGAGGGCGCCTAGATAGCCCATCAGCGTCATTGTGGGAAGTCCCCTTCTTGTATACAAGCTCAAAATCATACAGAGACAACGACGCCAGCCACCTGTGGCTAGTGGCGTCCAGCTTCGCGCTCTTGAGCACGTAGCAAAGCGGATTGTTGTCTGTGTAGACAGTCACCTTGGCTCCTACTAGGTAGTCATGAAACTTCTCAGACATGGCCCATTTTAAGGCCAGAAACTCCCTCTTGTGGGCAGGGTAGTTGGCCTCTGACTTGTTGAGGCCCCGACTGGCATAGGCGATTACCTTGGGCCCCGTGTCCTGTTGCTGATACAGAACAGCCCCGAGACCAGTACCACTTGCATCGCAATGTAACTGGTAAGGTCTCTGCGGGTCTGGAAACCCGAGAATAGGGGCTGAGGTCAATGCCTTGATGATTGAGTCAAAGGCTGCCTGATGCCTACACTCCCAAAGATGGGAAATGTCTGAGGCCAGCGTGAGGTGGTTCTTCTTCCCTGCCTTCCTAGCCGTCTTGGTCGGGAGGTAGCCAGCTGTCAACTCATTCAAGGGCTTCACTATGGTGGCGAACTGTTTCACCCACCTCCTGTAGAAGCCACAAAACCCTAGGAATGACTTGACTTCTCTAACTGTCTTGGGAACGGGCCAGGTGGTGAGGGCCTCAATCTTTTCTGGGTCGGGTCTGACACCCTCTCCAGAGATAAGGAATCCCAAGTGCTTGACCTCCCTTACCCCAAAGATACATTTTTCAGGATCTAGCTTGAGATGATATTTCCGGAGCCGCTCCAGTACCCTCAGAGAACGCTCCTCGAGTTCCTGTAACGTCTCCCCATGCACCAGGACGTCGTCCAGGAACACGATGAGCTCTGACAGATTCATGTCGTGGAAACACTTCTCCATCAGTCGCTGAAAGGTACTGGGGGCATTTACCATTCCAAAACTAAGCCTTTCAAACTCAAAGAGCCCTAGAGGAGTGATGAAAGCTGAAACCTTCTTAGCCCTATCTGTCAATGGTACCTGATAGTAAGCTTTTGACAGGTCCATCGAACTGAAGTACTGTGATCCTGTCAATGTCCTAAGCAAATCCTCAATCTTAGGTACTGTGTAGCTATCCCTGATGGTCCTGGCATTAACAGCCCTGTAGTCTACACATAGCCTAAGCTGCCCTGTTTTCTTCCTAACTAAAACTATAGGACTTGCAAATGGGGAAGATGATGGCTTTATGATACTGGCATCTAAAAGCTCCTGTATGTGGCGTCTAACATCCTCTAGATCTTGGGGAGGGATTGGTCTGGGGCGTGCACGTATAGCAGGACCAGGGGTCAATTCTATATCATGCAACACATCGGTTTTACCTATATCAAATTCAGCCTGAGTGAAAACATCTGAGAAACTAACTAGTTTTTCTGTGAAAGAAGCTTTCCATTCTGGATCAACTTCATCACCAAACTTAAATTTAGACCTTAAACTACACCTATCACTAACATTGTCAGGGTCAGTCACTGAAAAAGAAGAGGTAACATTATTCATTGACCTACAGTCCTCTGATATCTGCTGGATAATCTGCGTCACAGCGTACTCTGCACGGATGCAGAACACGTCGGCAATGACCTGCCTCCGTTTGACGCAGATCGGACTGTCAGTGTTGTTCACCACAGTCACTTTCACTCTGGGTAAGGCGGATGTTGGTGCCTTTGACGCCAGGACTGCAAGACCATCTGGTAGGGCGTCGACAGTGGGCTCCTGGACCAAGACAGCATCCCTGGTGGTGACCAGGCCTGGTCGTGTCATCCCTCGAAGGTCCACTGCCGAATGTGGTGGAATGGAGATGGGTCGCCCTACCAGTCTGATGGGAGCGAGACGCCCGTCCTTGTTACCAGCAGCCTCACTGTAGGCGAAGGCTACCTCACAACGGATGTTGCGAGGAGAGGACCGCTTGCCAGACGTGGAGGTGTTGTAATCTTTTGCGAAACACCTGATGGCATTGGTGCCGAGGACGACAGGTACACGGGTGGAGAAGGACGTGTCTGGCCCCACTAATGCTACAGTGTCTACAACCCTAGAAGTCCCACCTATCTCTTCCGGTAGTTCTACGGTTACCCTAGCACACCCTAAGTATGGGACCTCCTGACCTCCAGCACCTTTGATGTTAAGATCAAAATCAAGCTGTTCTAACTCTACTGTGGGTAAATAAGTCCTAAAGAACGACTCTGAAACAATGGTCACTTGTGACCCACTGTCCACTAAAGCCTTAGCGCTAACTCCATTCACTCTAATGGGGGCCTCACAGCAGGGTCCTACCAGTGCCTCTAAACTTGGCTGTGTGTCTGCTTTTCTATCTACCATATTGCACTGAATCTCGGCTAAGACATCCCTTGACGACAAAGTTACTATCTGTTGGGCCGACACATTCCTTACCACTACCTTGACCCGCGTGTCCGTCTCCATTCCTGCTGAGCACACCTCCACGTGCGGGGGTAGCCAGTCCTTGCCCCTTGGCAGAACCTGGATGGGTGCGGGCGGTGTCCTGGAAAGGTGTCCCCGCAGCTCGCAGGTCTGCCCCGGTGAGAGCTTCACCACGGCATTGGCTGCCAGTCTCACCGGCTGTAGCTTGAGGAGGTCGTTGTCCAGGATCTCCACCGCTCGCTCCACCCAGTCTGCCTTTGGTGTTGGGGCTTGGTCGTTCCGGGCCTTGGCTTCCCCGTCAGCCTTGGCCCCTTTTAGTTTAAAGGGACCTCGGGGAGTCCCTTCCGTCGGCGCCACTCGTTGTTGCGGCGACGCCTCCTCCTGTCCTCTTCTGCAACCAGGCGAGGATTGGGCGGGTTCCGACAGTCCCGGTAGTAGTGGCCTTCCAGCCCACACTTGTAACAGGGACCTCGTGCTCGTCTGGGAAGTGGCGGTGGGTGGTTGTCTCCCATCGCTGGCGTGGCCGTCTGGGTGACATGGGCGACGACCTCGGGCTGCCGACCCGTCCTCCGCTCTGACTGACCAAGGCCCTCTATTTTCCTCGTAGCCTTGAATAGGTCAGCGAATGTGGGCGCCCCTTCTCCAGGTACGCCGAACTTGCTTCTGAGTTCCAGGGCGATCAGCCCCGAGCAGCTCTTTGAAAAAGCTAAATAAAGTCTCCTGTTGAAGGTCTCGTCTGAGTACTGAGCCGTTGCCTGCAGGTCTTTCATTTTTTCGTAGACGTCGAGAAGGTGGTCGGCTAGTTTCTGCCCAGGCTTCGGCCGTGCCTGGCAGATGTCTATAAAAACATCGTCTGGGGGCTTCAGTGTCCCAAATAAACCGTCCAGCTGCTCCAGGATGTGGTGGGCGTCATCAGTCCGGAGACTGTGGACGTGTTGGAGTGCGGGACCCCGAAGGTGTCGTTTGACAAACGCTGCCTTGTTCCCGACTGTCTCGTCATCCAGGGCCGCCCGTACGAGCGGGTACCACTCAGTGAAGGTGGTCTCCTGAGGGGTTGTGGGGGGCCGGCCGGTGAAGATCTTGACTTTTGGGGCCATGGGTGGCGGCTGTGCGATGACTGTGATCTGGTCGTGTTGGGCCCGCCTCAACCGGTCCTCCAGATCAGCCACAGCGAGCCGATGACGCAGCTCAAGCTGTTGCAGCTGGTCCCGCAGGGTAGCCACGTCATCGGATGTGCCAGGCGTGTCCGACGTTGGGCCCTCCCCACTCAGCTGTCTGGCGTCCTCTTCGGAAGCCATGATTTCAGGTTGCTAGAGCCCTTTGTTAAAGTTCTTACTATTTATTTGCTTTTTCTATTTTTTTCCTTAGCCTAATCTGCTAGTCCCCTATTGGGCGCCAAAATGTAAACCTCCCCTTGCTTCTATCGTAAAGAATAAGCCAATGGTCTTTACCCAACACAAAGGGAGTCGGGTTCGGGGAAAAGACAGATTAGGATTCACTATAATAAAGAAAACACAGTCAGGCCCAAAGATGTTTCTTGTTCACTTTAATTTTGTTTCAATACTCTCTTAAGACTAAAAGGTGGAAAAGTTATACTAATTGACTAGCTAAAGAAAGAAAAGGTAAAAGAAAAAGGAAAAAAGGGGAAAAAGAAAAAGGGCTCTAGCAACCGTGGCCTGGAAACATCAATGCAAACCAACATAAGAACAATGCATTGTACATTCATTTCCAGACTTACAGTTACACACAATAATATCAACATATATCATACGTTTCCCCATCCAAATGGAGGAACAACATACGGAATCTGGAATTAACAATTCCATGGGGTTGGGTACCCCAACCCATACTTCATACACGAGCATATCATCCATGAGACACGTGATAAGGGAATGCGCTATAGTACGTAGAACCTTCCGTTCAATCAACTCATATAGCATTATTAGCTCTCCACCTTGGGTTTTGCGCAACGGGTCATCAGCGAAGACAACCCACCCAAAACAAGAACCAATTAAGTGATGCGACAATCACTCTATGAATAAGGTAAACACCATCCAGTTTAACCCTATGCCGACCGAGTCGGATCATCTTCTTCCAATTATGTGGACCTCATTCATCCAACATCATTGGGTCACCTGATTCCCACGTGCTCAACCAACAACGCTCATTAGCTCGCGTTTACAGTCAATCACAATTTGGATAACTGACCACTGTCCGAACCTCAAACAATTGGTAACAAAATATAAACTTGGCTTGAAGTGTGTATACACACGAGCAAGAAAAATAAACAGACATTTACATCTAACATGAATACATGGGTATATCATATATAACGAAACAATTATGAGTGGGAGAGAGAAAGAGAGAGAGCGAGCGAGAGAGAGAGAGAGAGCGAGCGAGCGAGTGCAGACAGGCAGACAGAGAGCGTGAGTGACAGAGGCAGCGAGAGAGAGAGAGAGCGAGCGAGCGAGTGCAGACAGGCAGACAGAGAGCGTGAGTGACAGACAGAGGCAGCGAGAGGGAGAGAGAGAGCGAGAGCAGACAGACAGACGGGCAGAGAGCGTGAAAGGCAAGACGGAGGCACAGAGAGAGAGAGCGAGTGAGCAAGAGAAAGCGAGCGAGCGAGAGAGAGAGGGAGAGAGAGAGAGAGAGTATTCACACAGTTACGGGAAAAGAAACGTAATAACATATTTCAGTCTTTAACATTATTGCGAACATTCACTCATTAAACCAAAACTATATTCACTGAACATACTCATCCCAACTACAAGTACACCTGTCCATCAATACTAAACAACTGTCACCTATAAACACACTCTCCTTCATCATTATCGATTTCCCTTCCATTTATTATCATTATAGTTATTATCAATCCACAATAACCAGTAATCCCGAAATATTTATGTCCTGTATAGACTATCTTCCTCCAGTTCCTAACAGTTTTCCCCCCGCAAAAATAATACATGGAACTCTCTAAAAAACACCCCCAAAACACTTAATCTGCCACAACGCCAAAACAATACATAAAGATCCCGACAGTCGCATTTAAATATACCTTGGAAAACAAAACTGCTAAAACAACGCAAAACAATGAGCGCCGGCCGGATTAACCCCCAATATCTTCTGTTCAGTAATCTAACTTTCAAAGACAAAATATCCCAAAATATATCAAGACTTCCCAACCTCTAATTCAACGTCTGGCTAAACTTTCTCCTTTTTTTTCCTCCCAATGGTGTATTCTCTCAAATACATACTTTACTTCCCAATCAACATCAAGACTAAATAGGCTTTGCAAAAATCACAAACAATTAATGTGTCCAAATGCAAACGCACAAAAACAATCAATTTCCATCACATCAATATAACCTTGTAATGCACAATATAAAACATAATAACATACTAATATCAAGGAATAAAATCTCCTAGCATCAATGACAAAATGAAAATAAAATATTTCCACACACCTGCTTTCCTGGCCACATCTCTCAGCACATACTGCTTCTAAAAGGGTTGGGCACTAACTGACCCCCCGCCCTTCCCTACGCGACTACTTTCAGCAAGAGTGGGGCACTAACTGATTCCCCGCCCTCTGTTCTGGCACTACAGGGCGCGGTTCCTGAAATTACTACACCTCATAATTATTCACTAGGGCTATTCTATTTTAATTTTATTGACTAACCAAAAGTTATTTCCCCATAGATTCCAAGTACATACATTCAAAACCGATTTCCTATTTTTTTCATGTACATCATCTAAATCTCAACCGAAACTCTCTTACAAATAATAAACAAAATAATCAGAACTATTTTCTTAAAATTTACGGGAGAGTCTATTCCTCCCGCGAAATCCCCGCGAAAATATAGCGTCCTATCATCCCAGGGCGGCTAACAGCTGGCAGTAATCACCCTGACTTCAACTTAGGCAGAACTGACAACCCGATGGTATCAGGGCTCACCACAGGCTTGCCTATAGGGGCACATTCCCGCGGTCAGTCCCACACCTTGACCACGAGAGCGTCTGTAACATTAGACGGCTAGCCTTTGGTTCCCCACCAGCAGCCTTGGTGCCAGCATTAAAACCACAAGAACAAACTTCATACTCGTACGCCCTGTACGGGTGTACATTATCATCATATACTTTATTATTATTATTATTACTTTAATCACCATTATTATTATTATTATTATTATTATCATAACCACCACCACCACCACCATAGTCATAATCCTTAACGTCGTTAACGTGCGGTACGTTTCAGAGTGTGAGCCCTACACGTACGGCCCGAACTGTGTGCACAAGTGTGGCCACTGCCGTCGGCTGCCGCAGCTCCTCACCTGTAACCCGGTCACCGGCCTGTGTGCGGGAGGCTGCATGCCCGGCTGGCAGGGCGACCGCTGCGATCAGGGTGAGCGTCGTTGTCGTTCTTGTCATCATCAACGTCGTCATTGTTGTTGTCGTTGTCGTCATCGTCGTCGTTGTTGTCATCATCAGCGTTATTGCTGTTGTCGTCGTCATTGTCGTCGTTGTTGTTGTCGTCATCGTCGTTGTTGTCATCATCCGCGTTGTTGTTTTGTTGTTGTCGTCGTCTTCGCCGTCGTTTTTTATGTCGTCACTGTTATCATTGTCGTTTTTGCCGTCATCGTCGTTGTTGTAGTCGTCGTCGTTATCTTGGTTATTGTCAGTATTATCATTTTCATCTTGATGTTCTTCTTTGTCATCATCACCTTTTTAAAATAAAATCCCTTTGCTCTTGTTCATGGTTATATTTGAATTTGTATTTCTTTTTATCACAAGAGATTTCTCTGTGTGGAATTCGGGCTGCTCTCCCCAGGGAGAGCGCGTCGCTATGCTACAGCGCCACCCAATTTTTTGTATTTTTCCTGCGTGCATTTTTATATGTTTTTCCTGTCGAAGTGGATTTTTCTACAGAATTTTGCCAGGAACAACCCTTTTGTTGCCGTGGGTTCTTTTATGTGCGCTAAGTGCATGCTGCATACGGGACCTCGGTTTATCGTCTCATCCGAATGACTAGCGTCCAGACCACCACTCAAGGTCTAGTGGAGGGGGGGGGGAATATCGGCAGCTGAGCCGTGATTCGAACTAGCGCGCTCAGATTCTCTCACGTCCTATAGGCGGATGCGTTACCTCTATCACTCCATGATGATGATCGGGATACAAAACTAATAAGACTATCATCAGCATAGTCATCATCGTCATCTGGTCATCATTTTCACCATATCCATCAACACCACCACCACTTGTATTATCAGTAGTAGTAGTAGTAGTACAGCAATTGTGATAAGCAATGGTAGTCGTTATTACAGTGACGGCGGCGGTGGTGGTGGTAGTGGTGCGTGGTGTAATGGTCGTTGGTTAAAAGAAGCTACTTGTTAGCAGTGTTCAGATAGAACAAAACAAAAAATAAAAATACAACATGAAAAAAGCGAGGACGGTGCGAGGTGTGTGGGAGTGTTGAGTCCAGAAACAAAACTGGAATAAAATAAGAAAGGTGAGAAGGTGAAAGAAAGAACGAAAGAAAATGTAGAAGAAAAGAGAAGGGGAATGAGGGGTCGGGGGGTAGAGAAAGAGCAACGTTAAACAGGGTACAGGATGATATCAAGGTTAAGATAATTACTACTACAACAGCTACAAAAGCTAAACTTGATATCCCCGTCATGATTTTTTTTTTTTTTATTTTTTTTTTTTTTAGCATTCACGATTTTCAGTTGTTAACACGCATCAAACTTAATGCTTTTCTTACACTCCAAGAAGTCTCTGGCGGAGGGAATGACTTACAGACAAACAGAATGACAGGGAGAGAGAGAGAGAGAGAGAGAGAGAGAGAGAGAGAGATTAAAAACACAGTAGTTGCCAACATAAACACTCTTTTTAAACAAACACTTTCTTCTTTGATTAAACAAAAACGAAACAGTAACAACAACAATAATAGCTTCCGTTTTGGAGATAACGCAAGAAAAACACAAGGTGATTTGCACAGCGCTACTCAACCCAAACCTTGATCCTGGCAATATACAGGCTTCACAAAAAAGTTAAGGACCACCCCATCAGAGTAGGCATGTTTTCCTTAAATGTCAAAAAGCTCGAAAGATGGTTTAAATCATTCAGTCTGCACGGTTTAAATCATTCAGTCTGCACATTATGATTTATCATTGGCCTCTCGTTGAAAACACTAATGGCTGTTTCGGGTGCACGTGAACCATTGAATATGCGTTTTGAAAATGGGCGGTGCTCATTACATTAGTTGTGTACACCGCTGTTTGTGGAAAGTTTCAGTTTCAAGAGGTATCAAAGCGTACGGACTGATCCGAATGATGCTATACCACATTTGCTGTTGAAGAAGAAGAAGAAAAGAAAGTCCTCCTGAGATGCTTGACCGACCATCACATTGACACAACACGCTAGTCAGACTGTGTCGAAAATGAAGAATCATTTCCCTGTGACCTAAAAAGTAACTACTGCAAGATCTCAAGTGGTCAATTCTTATGATCCAGGTAATTATATAAATACACTGCACAGAACACGTCCCACTGAGTGTGTATGTACAGTTCAGAATAAACCTTAGTGATAGATACATTCCCGTACACTAAAGCACGCGCAACCAGGCCTTATCACCCCCCTTACCCATACCTGCCCCTAGTCCCCACCCCCATCCGGATTAAAATTCTACCAGATCCTTCTGCCCGCCGTTTTAGAGGAGGGGGGGGGGGGGCATGGGGGATGAGGGGGGGGTCTTGTGGAAGAGGAGGCTGAAGCCAAAGAGAGGGGCATTGTTGGGAAACAGACGCTGCAGTTGTTGTGTGACGTGAGAGGGGAAAGTTATCTATCTGCCGGAAGTTGCGGAAACAGAACTTTGAATTGTTCTGGCGGTGACGTGGGATGGTGCCGATCTTTCCTTAGCGGCTGTGTGTGTAGGTTCCTGTGCCGTTTTTCTTCTTGTTGTTGTTTTTAACCGGCGACGGGCTGTACGTGCCCGTGTGTGTGTGTGTGCGCGCGCGTACATGTGAGCTTGCTTGCACAGTTGTTGATTTTGACTGTTGCATCCTTTTCCCCCCTGTCTGTCGGCCTGGCCTCAACTGATCTCACGTTACGACGAATTTAGAATGGGGTGAGATCCTGGGGCCGGGGGTGGGTAGGCATATACATCATGTATTGACAGCATGCTGAAACGGAAAACTCAATCGTCTACTTCAGCCTCTCTCACTGTCTCTGTCTCTTCTCTCACACACACATGCGCATGCACGCATGCACGCACGCACGCACACACACACACACACACACACACACACACACACACACACACACGCGGGCGCGCGTGCGCACGCACGCACACACACACACACACACACACACACACACACACACACACACACACATACACACACACATTGCAAAACAGGGAAGAAAGGTGAAAAGATTACCAAACACCATTTACTAAGACGTTACGCAGAAATAATTCCCTTTCTCTCTCTCCACCTCTCTCTCCCCCCCCCCCCCCCCCCCCCCCCTCTCTCCTCCTTCAGTCTCTCTCTCTGTCGCTCCCCCCCCCCCCCACACACACACACACCCATCTCTCTCCCTTACCTCTCTAAGTATATTCCCAGAACTTTATTTTTTTACGAAGATGTCTCCCATCATGTTGAATAAGTAACAGGGGAAGAGGGGGGAGCAAACCAACCAGACATAAACATGCTATACATAGGCGCGAGCTGTGGCAGTCTCGCCTTATGATTCACCTCACGGTTCAAACATCTTCATGGAGGGGAGTGAGAACTGTAGAGGGGCGGTCGAGAGGCTGGTAGGCCACTGGGAGGTGACACTTTCACTCAGACGTAACTGGTTTGATTCTGGAGAGAGAGAGAGAGAGAGAGAGAGAGAGAACGAACGAACGAACGAATCTTTTTTAATTAGGGAAGTGGAGTAATCATGCATATGTTTTTACATCCAGCCCTCAGAACAAAGAGAAATAAACTAAAAATGTTCACAAGATAATAAGAGTGAAGAGAGAGAGAGAGAGAGAGAGAGAGAGAGAGAGAGAGTTTCACTCAGACTTAACTGGTTTGATTCTGGGAGTCACAGAGAGAGAGGTATATATAGTACAGGCACTGTGCCACACGTGCTCAATCACATACTCACGCACTCACGTACAAAAAGGCGCGTATCAAAACACATACACACACGCACTCGCGCGCGTGCGTACACACACGCACGCACGCACACACACACACACACACACACACACACACACACACACACACACACACACACTTCTGTAAACATACACTGTCACACGAACTGTTACGAATTCTGATGTTGATTCAGGTTAAAGATTTCTTTTGTCCGTGACCGTAGCTGGGGCATGGAGGACCTTAGGAAACGTAAACAGTGCGATAAATTGTACAATAATATGAAATTAAAAAAATATAACTCAACTGGACACGATTGGTCATCATATTTGTCATGAAATGAAACAATGCATAACGGTGAACGTTTTTCAGCCAGGGAAAACGTTCAACGAAGAGTTATAGATTCCCAACGAAAACAAAACCCCAGTATATTTTCAGGCGGACATAAAAACAAAACAGACCCAATTTGTCGATTCGCATCTAGAGATAAAACGGTTAATAACGGATGCTTTCAACGACCAGTGACAACATGCAGTCAGCAAAGAGCCACAGTTTTGTTTTTTATTGGTTTGTTTTTCAATAAATGAAATAAGAATGAACAAGCCTTTCTTTTGGTTTTGTGCTAGCAACATGACAGTACCGGATGTAGTCCTTGAACGAGAGTGCAGATGTTTGATGTGAATTATAGTAAGTTGTTGTGGTATCACATGCATTGGCACGACAGGATAAAATGAAAAGAAATCCATCTTCAACAATGCTAGTTGAAGTAACTGCAACGACCGTTTCTGACATGATGGGTTGTGTGTGTGTGTGTGTGTGTGTGTGTGTGTGTGAGTGTGTGTGCGTGCGTGTGTGTGGGGGTGGGTGGGGGGTGGTGCGTGCGTGCGTGCGTTATCTTTTGTGAGATTTCCGCGACGATCTAAGGCTTAATTCTGCAACATCTTTTTCAACATTTGTACTGCCATGTTTCTGGGCCATTAAGACAATAAATCGTCCTTGTATTTCTTCACACAGTGACACTGACAGTCGCTAAAGTAGTTCTTACTTTCTTTTGAAAGCAGGCCCAGTTCACGTAAGTGAAATGTTGTCGTCGCCAGCGAACTGAGGAAGATTGACTCGATTTTCTTGTCTTTGTGAGGGTAGAGGATGATTATATTTAACCGAGACACGTCACGACAGGCTGTGTTTAAGATGTCCGTTTAATAAATGAGTTAAGGAAATTTTAACTGCCAGAGAAGCATGATTAGTTTTTATTTTTATTTTTCGGAACGGAGTTAAAAGTGGTTCAGAACGAGTGAGTGAACGTGAGAGATACAGCT